>NC_056728.1:583918248-584226117 GCF_019279795.1 Protopterus annectens
TATCCATACTTCCTCTATAAACTCTCCACTCATCACATCAAACATATTTAAGGATGCCCCTCACCTTCTTCCCAAATATAGACTGATTAACTCTTTTTCAATTCAAATCAAAATAAAATTAAATCAAAAATAGTCTCCAAAACACAAGAATCAGTAATACCCAAATATAAAAAATTCTCCTAGGAGGAGACATTCACTCTAATCCTGGCTTTCACCTATCACAACCAACATCAAGACAATTCCCTTCCACATACTACGCTAATTCCACAATGGTGAACCACCCACCCTGGTAATCTAACTTTTGCCACCATAAATACTAAAAACATAAGAAATAAAACTACTAAACGACATGCCTTGATTACTCAGCATAAGCCTGATATTCCCCCTATAACTGAAACTTGGCTTAATCCTGGCATAAATTACTTGGAAATTACATCCACTGCTATAATATCATCTGTGATGACTGTATGAAGTGGAAAGTGGGGGTGGTTTTTTTACAAATCCATGGGAAATCACATTTCACCCCTGGTTTGTCACCTGTGGCCATTATGGACAGAGACAGTTTGTAGATGCCATCACAAGCATATATCAAAGCTGTGCTATCCCATGGGCCTTGATATTTGAGAAATTTGTGGCATGAACGGCTAGGCTGAAAAAGGCTCTAGGGCTGTTAGTCTAGTAACCTCCTATGATCCTGTGATCCTATGTTTCCCAACAACTATCACATTTCCCCCACATCAAACCATTACCAAAATTGAGTTCAGCAGAGCTTCTTATTATGTTCCTGAAAATAAACAAATATAAATAAATATGTATTACTGTTCTTTATAGCTCTCCTATTGACAATACAGCTACACTGATAGATATCCTACCTTTGATTTCCATAACAATTCCACACGAAAAGTACTAATAGGTGATGGCAATATTAGTTGGTTGGACATAACTTCTAACTCCTATAGACCTAGCATGAACTTATATGGTACCTAGCATGAACTTATATGGTTTCCCACAACTAATTTATAGCCTCAGACATTATAGCAAGACATAAAATTCCTTATTAGACTGGATCCTAATATCAGACCCCAGCCAATTTGCCACCATAGGTACAATGTCAGACTCTCTAAATGATCATCTCCTAATCTATACAACCAGACACTTCTGGCTGACATCAAAGATTGAAACAATACTAATTTCATGAACTTTAATCATACTTTGACTTAGGAATGGGGTCCATTCTCATCATGGTATTAGAAGCCCTAATGCTTTGGAGAAATTAAAAAAAAGAACAGACATATCACACAGTAATATAAAACAACATTCACCCTATCCAAATTTAACCCAGAAATATTCATTGCTGCCCTATTATCTATAAACTGGGACATCGTAAAAAATCCTCCCTTTAGATGATGCTGTAAATGAATTCAAGTACAACTTTTCTAAATATCCTAAATAGCCTCTCACCTCCTAGAAGAAAGAGACTAAAAACAAATAATGCAATTTGGCTATCCAAAAAAAAAAAAAATAGAATGCTAATGCAAGATAGAGGAAAAAAAACATGGAAAGAATGGCAAATATATAAACCATCACAAACTCTCAATAACTTCTGAATGTTTTGCAATGGTGCTAATAAGCAAATACATGAAGATAAAAACTACTATAACAACATTCAGAACAATAATAAACACAACCCTAAAAGGTTTTGGTCAGCCATTAAAGAAAATTTATATCTCACTAAAAATTCAACCCTAACCCCTCTCCTAATGACTCACTACACAAAACTGCAATATAATTCAACTCTTATTTCATAAATAGTATAGAGTCCCTGACCATGGATTCCCTGACATCTAATCTCAGCCCTGCACAGCAACCACATATTACCACAACCACTTTTGCCTTCAAATCTGTGCCCGCATCCTATATAAAACTCTTAAACAAACTCAAACCATGCTCTTCTTCAGCTGATGACCGTTCCAGCGAGTATCTTAATCCTTCTGAACAGGTCACTTCAGGAATCCCACATTTTCTCTCTTTCTATAAAAAAAAAAAAAACACACTTACTATCTATCCCTCTTCACAAAGGAAGAAATTCAACAGACATCACTAACTTTAGATGTATAGAAATCATATCCCCCCTCTCCAAAATATTTGAAAAATGTATTCAAAAACAATTGCTAAACTATTTCCTGCAGGAAGAACTCCTATCCTCCAAAAAACATGGCTTCTGTCCCTCCCATAGTACTAACACTGCACTTCTAACCTTTATAGATACCATCAATAAAGCTAGAGATAATGGCAAACTAGTCTCCTCATTATTTCTAGACTTGTCTAAAGCCTTCAACACAGTTTGTCACAGCAAATTTCTACTTCAAATATCCTCACTATGTCTATCTCAGCCCACCCTTCTAAGGTTCAAAAGGTACTTATCCAATAGATATCAGTCGTAAAATAGCACTCCACTCACTCTCCATACCTCCCAGACACCATTGGTGTACCACAAGGCTCTATCCTTGGTCCCCTTTTCTTTAACATTCTCACCAATGCTCTCTACATGTCCACACAACAAGCTTCCCTAGTACAATGCGCCGATGACTCCATACTCATATGCAAATCAGACAACCTGGCATATCTAAAAAAAATACTCAGGAAGCTCTAACAGTCAGTAAAACATGTTTTTCTAACTCACAGCTCATGCTCACCCCCCCCCGACAAAAAAAAAAACATTATTTATTCCCCCCCCCAATCCCTCTCTTATGAAACAACAGAATTTAAAGTCCCCACCCTTAATAATACAACCATTGAAGTCACTTGCAAATTATTAGGGATGACAATGGATGATAATCTTAAATTTGACCTGCATATGCAAAGTTACATAAAAAAAAATCACCAAAACTAGGGATGCTTTACAGAGCTGAAAACATTCTCACTCATACAACTAAAGCTATATTTAGCACTACTTACTTCCTCCCCTCACTACTTTATGGTGGTCCAATATTTACTAACCTCCAAGCATCACAAAAAGCAAAACTTGAGAAATGCTATAATAAAGTGGCTACATTTGCAGCAAATACCCCTTTCAGAACCCAACATTGTATAGCACTAAAAAGTCTGAACTGGTTAGAACTACCCTGTCAACTAACAGATATACAGCTTTTTTCTTCCTGTAAAATTATCCAGTATCCATCTGCTTGCTCGGCACTAAATACTATTTTATACGACTATGTTCCCACCCTGTCATTACAATCTAATGACCAAAAATTCCTCACTGCCCACAAGCCTATCAAATTTGCTGGACATGGTCTATACTTATACCATATTGCTTAGGCCTGGAAATCCTTACTTGTATTCATCAGGACAACACCCTCAATCCAGTCCTTTAAAACCATTCTGACAGACTCCATACCCCAAAATTCTGGCTCTGTTCTTGTTCAACCCTAGCAGACACTATATCCCTAAATAGGAGCAAGTATCTCTTCATACCTTACTCCTTACTCCCCCTTGTTCACTCTCTTCTTTACTTCAATCAACTTCTCACCCCTGATTATTTATCTAAATATGGCATAACCCCATTTTTTATCCCACTTCATATTGCAATTCCTGTTTGTATTATGCCAATTTACCTTTAATTTATCTAAAGCAGCTGAAATTTCTCTAAATATTAAATCATTATCATGTAAGTTATATCTGTTTTAATCAATGCTGTCACATTATGCTTAGTTTGTTTTGCTAATTTAAACTGTAGATGTCTTGTATTACTTTTGGAGCATGTAAAATGATTGTTCTTAAAATTATTTTGCAGTACTTTGTAGCTTTTCTCCCTGGGCCTCCTAAAAATCGTCTCCTACCCAGTTAGACTTTCCTGGTAATACAATGTCAATAAATAAATAAATGGGAAGGTGGAGGGCTTCTGGAAGTCTGGACAAGTTTTACCTGCTGAACAATTTTAATGCCTGGGACATCTTATTAGATCAGTTTTTATGTGATGCTCATATGTTATTATTGTCAGTAGTGAGACCCAATATTTTGTAGCACTTATAATGTCATATAGTGCCTGGTCTAATGATGCAATACAGACTAAGATTTTACTGTTTGTAACAGAATTATTAACATTAAATACTATGGCTTTTGTATATTTTTCAAACTGTTAGTTAAGGCATTTTGGATAATATCAAAACCCTGTTAAAGTTCTCACACAAATCCAACAATTCTGGAGACAGCATGTGTAAGTGTAGAAGCTGTCTGTGTGCCACCATGTCCTTAAACAATAAAGGGTGGAGGGCCATGGAGAGAACTCTTCATAACACTGAGTAGAACTGTCAAACAGACAGCAATAGTATCTCTGTATTGGACAGCTTAGGTCCTTCCTCCTCATACATAGATAAAACATTGAAAAGAACCATTAAAGAAGCTACAGTGCACTGGATGTGGTAGTTTATGATGTCATAAACCTTTGACAGATCACAGAACAATAAACTAATGAATACAGAACAAAAGGGTTCCCAGTAAGAGTGGGTGTGCGTCAGGATTCAGATCTCTGCCCACTGCTGTTCATACCAGTGATTGCTGACATTAGCAAACAGGTTGAAGAGGATAGAGCCACAAAGCTGTTGTATGCAGATAATGTGACACTACAAGCAGACTCTGAATATGAACTTCAACAAATGATAGGGGACTTAAATGCAAAATGAAAGATGCATGGGATAAAACTGAGCACAGACAAGACAGTCATCATGGCAGCAAATTGGGGTCAATCAGAAGGAGCAGAAAACTGAGATAGAACAGAAAATAGTTGAACATGTTAATAGGTTCAAGTTTTTTTTAGGAGGGGTGTTTAAGGAGAAGGGAAGTCTGAACGAAGAGCGACCAAAGCTAAAATCAGAGGTGCTGCGGCCAACTGTCACAGAATATCAGGGGTAGAGTATGACAGAAGAATGCCAAATAAGCTGAAAAGCAAGGTATACAAATCAGTAGTGTGACCAGTGCTTTTGTATGGCACAGAAATCTAGACAATGAGGGCAGAGCAGTTGAGGAGGTTTGAGGTAATGGAGATGAAATAGTAGGATGCACATTATAGTACAGAAGAAGAAAAGAGGCGAATGGAGCAGAAGCCAAGCTAGTCTCAATCACAGAGAAGGTCAAAGAGAACTGATTTGTGGTTCATTTGTAGCAAAGCAAAAGGCAGTTTGGTGAATGAGATTTGGGAGAGACAGGAAGAAGGCAAGAGGACATGAAGATGTCATGCCAAGAAATGGGTGGATTGTGTAAGAGAAGATGTGTGATACACAGGCATGACAGTCAAAGAAGGTAGGAGAGAGGCATTGAATCAAGAGAAGTAGTGACAGTTGATATAACATCCTAACCCCATGCTGAGAAATGGAGAAAAAGGAGGTTGGTGATGATAATGATGATGTGTTTTACATTTAACTGTGTGTGGAAAATCTTGCAGGACAGCTTAATGTCTATGCACAAGTCTTAAATTATGATGAGAACTAGAGAGCAGGTTACTGAGATGCTGCAGTAATTGCATGTAGAAGCATTTTACAATATTCAAAATAAGGGGAGAGACAGAGTATAATACAATGGGCCTGAATTTACTGAAATCATATGAAAGACACTTCTTTATGAAGTGATACAGTAATAGTACTCTTTAACTACACAGATAAATACATTTTCAGACCAGAACAATTAAATAGGGAGTGACAGGCTTCACTAGCAACTAACCAGATATGCAGGAGGAAGACCATCATCATATGTTATATGAGCAGTTTTCCGGTACATTTAGATGACAGAAATGTAAATGTTAGAGAGCAAATGGATGCAACAACACACATGATGGTTTCACAAAAACAAAGGAAATGGAATTCTTCCATACTATATTCTTAAGATGTAAATTGAAAAGAAATGATTTAGTTGGGAAAATAATAATGTGAGAATATGCGTGTCTGAATTGCTAGGTCATAGAATTTGATTGATAATTAACCAATGATGTTCATGGTTTTTATGATCTGTTTTATGAGGAACTAAGAAATTATCCCAATTGCTCTGCAGAAGCACATGTAAAACTTTATTTCTAAGTTCTTTTAAGTGGATCTTTTTTATGACATTTTCAGGACAACTCAACACGATGTATCCTAATTGTATAAAAAACACACTGATTTATTGAGTTTTAAAAAGTAAGCGCTTTTGCAGTGTTCCACACCACTTCATCTGATGAAATGGTGTGGAACACTGTGAACGCTTACATTTTACTCAGTAAATCAGTGTGGTTTTTATACAACTGAGTGCTGCCTTCTGTCCATATCCATCTGGTGTTTTTTCGTGGATACTTGGGTTTTCCAGTGGCACATTTGCTGTTTGGGGCTTGTTTTTCATGATGCATCTTAAGTTTACTTCTAATGTTATCCAGGATAATATTTTAGTGTTAATCTGATGTACTCACTCAAGAGTGAAATAATTAAAAAATAGATGTTACCACTTTACTCACTTCTGGAATGAAATGAAACAAAATAACACAGTCCAGCATTCAAAGTTTAACTGTTGTAATATGCAATAAACTAGACATAAAAATCCTGTCATTTAAACCAGGAGTTTGTGTTGCATTCAGTAATACCAACCAATAAACTTCCCTGATCTCAAAAAAAGGCTGACCAGTAACCTCCTTGTAGGTTTAAATGAACTTTATCCAACACACAAAAAATACCTTTGTTAAACCTAGTGCTCATACCAGCATCTTTTGCTAAGGCATTAGAAATGTTATTACTTTTAATAGCATAACAATGCTGATATATCCTGAATTTCAAATTTTTCTCAGTGTATTGGCAAGTATTGAATGCAGCACAAGCCCCTGTTTAAACAACAGGATTATTGCATAGTAGAGCAGATAAACTTTGAATGCTGCACTGTGTTATTTTTGTTTCATTTTTATTCCAGCAGTGAGCAAAGTGGTAACATTACTTTTTCTTAAGTATTTTTTGTTGAGATTGTTGCTTTTTATCAGAAAACTGTTAGTATTTAATATATTTTAGTGATGTATGTTAAGTTTGAGGTTCTGTTCCTTTAAATTCTCATCCTTCACTGCACCAAGTATTGTGATTGGTTTATTCACAATTTAAAAGGCTGAGGCTTTTTATTGTGTGTAATCTGAAGAAGTTCGACTTAAAGAACAAAAGCACTTATTTTTACACTATTTTTTGGCTCTGTTCATTGTGGAAAGTTTTTTTTCACTGTTACATGTATATTTTTATTAGCGTCTTTTTTATAAGAGATATAAACCCCAGAATTTAATAAAATCAGTGTAGGCACTATGTAGAGCCGAGGGACAGCCGAGGAACATGGCTATTGAATCAGTGTAGGGAGAGGTTTAGTGGCTAACCATGGCTGCAGATGAGTCTGAGGCTCCCTGCAATGGTCCCAGCTACTGCAGTAATGTTGTGGTGTGTCAAATGTGTACTATGTCATTTTTATGATGTGTTATGTTTCCCCTTTATTTATTTATTTGTTTATTTTTTTTTAACTGCATGTCTGCATGGCATGGCACGGAGCACAGCAATGCCAAGCTGTGCTCACATGTAGACAGCTGACACCTGGCAGACATCTAAAAATAAAAATTGTATATTATGAATAATCACAATTACATTTATTTCTCTCATTTAGTTTTATTTTTTAAATTTCCATTTGTGCGGTAGGGTGTGGAGTGCGGCAGAGATGAGCGGCTGTTATAGATATATAGCCGACACCTGTCAGGCATCTGAAAATAGAAACCGGATATATTTCATTATGTATTTCCAGCTTTGTTTATACATGTTTATGCATGTTTGCACTGTGCAGCACAGTGCTCAGCAATGCTAACAGGTAGCTCAGTAGTATATTTGAAGGTATACTAGTTTTCATAATATCCAAGTAGGTAAATGGGTACAGTTACAGCTATGTGTAGTAGGTCCTGGGTTTGAATCCATAGCAGGCAGAACATGTCTGTAACGTAATGGACTATTTTTCTATAATTTAATAATAAAACTGTAAAATATGGCACTGCTGCACTCTGCTGTGCTCTGCTGAGTTCTGCCCAAACATGCTAAGCACTGCATAAACCTGTTAATGGCTGCTAATGTCTACGTGGTGCTAAGCTTTGCTAAAACTACAGTTGTGCTCAGCTCTGCTTAGCTGGTTTGAACGATGTTCAGCAGCTCGGCACTTTTTAGAATGTTGCTCAGTGATGTACAAGGGTGGGAAAGCAGCCTATATTAAGTGCAATAGGCAGGAATTCTGCAGAATTCATTGAAGTTCAATCAACAGTTGGTACGGCTGGTGATGTTGGCAAAGGTGTGCACTTTTGGGTGCAGAGGTGGGGCATTCAGGAGTCCAGGGTCATGATTGGGCTCCTTGTAAAAAACTTGATGCTAGGCTGCTGTATGGTGGTTTCCAGGACTGAGTGTAAGGCAGAGGCCTGGGACTAGCTGGCCAGAGAACTCACCAGTGTTACTGGTATCCCCCTTACAGGTGAGCAGTGTCATCACCACCATGATGACCTGAAAAGGAGAAAAAGAAGAATCCTTAACACCTAGGTCCAAGAAGTGAGGGCAGGGAATGCCCCAAAAGTATGTAAGTATGTTTTCTGCTGTCTTAACAAAATGCAAGCTGTCTGCAAAACTGGTATACATAATGATGTGCTTCTCTCTCAATAGCTGCAGCTGAGAGGGCTCGCAATGTTGAGTCCCATGTCAGGTGCCTGGCCAGGTTGCACTGTGAATGTAGTGAGTATGGATGTATTATGCTAACTATGCTATAATAGGCACAAAATAGTAAAGCATTAACTGCAATAAAGTATATACAAGAAATTCAGTAGTGCAATAAATGTGGAATAATAGAGCTGTAGTGCAATAAATGAATAATAACAACTGTAGTTTAATAAAAACAAGAAACAATACCAAAAACAGCAAGCAAAATGATGTACATCAGGATTGTGTTGTCATAACCATTGCAGTACAGCTGTATGCATTGAGTCTGTAAGGTAAGGTTGCTGCAGTCAAGTATAACACTGTAAGAGTGTGTATTTAATGGACAGGAACATAAAGTTAGAAACTAATGCATTCTCCAACTGTGACACCATGGGGGTCATATACAATGTCATTTGTAAACCCTGTGGAGCCTTCTATATAGTGAAGACCACTAGGAAGTTTAAGAGGCGAATATGCAAACATCTCTATGACATTAGTAAGCAAGACAATAATGCACTATTCAGACATACCACACTTTGTAAATATGCCGTTTTTGGGGTTTTTGTCATAGAAAAAATAGAACAGGACCCTTGAGGTGGTCCCAGGGAGACAACTATAGAGTACAGGGAACTATTTTGGCAATTGAGTTTGGAGGCCAACAGCAAACCAGGCTTGAATGACTATATTTCTTTAGCTCCTGTCTTCAAACTTAGATCTGCTAAACTATAATGTTTTTATTTAGCATTATTTCTTGACCAGTAGATGGCCGTGTTCTAACAGTTTATCACAGTGGCACTGTTTCAACACAATTTAAAAATTTGGTGCAACGCATCTTATTTATTTATGTCTATATTATTATATTTGATAACCTGCATTTTATGTATTTACATATTAATTATGTGATTCATTGTTTTTTAAAATCTGTTTTTTTAAACTTGTTATTGCAAAAAGTGACTTTGTTTTAGGAGTTTTTACAGTTGCACTTTGAATGCACTACATTCATTCAAACTAAATGTTTTAATTGGTTAGTTGTTTTGCTAATGGGAAAGGAGGGTTATTTAAGGAGATTACTAGCTTGTGTAACTATTCATTCTGATGAAGTCTAAGGACGAAAATGCAAGTTATTGTTTTGTGGCATTAAATAAATCATTTTGGTTCACCGACCTGAAGAGGTGTTTTGTTTGCTGGTTCTGCAAGTGCTTTGGTTTGTACTGATTTTGGTACTGTTTCCAAGCACTTTTTCATTCTCAACTGTGTTTATAACACTGTAAAAGTTGTAGAATGCAAATCTAATGGCTGCAAACTGTATTGCTTAACTCATAGTACTGTTCAAGACTGTCTCCAGGCCACTATCGGTCACATAATACCCTCTCTTTTTCAGACTTTAGGTTATAAAGGTATATGGGTGAGGTAGCCCACTCCATAGCCAAATATTGTGCGTGCACTTTACAGATATTTCAAACCAATAACAATAAAATGTGTTCACCAGCACTGTTGAATGTAAAATAAATCTGTACTAATATATGCAGTATGGTTGTATTCCATGCATGTGTGTTCTACTGTCACTGCAGTCTAGTATAACACTCTAACAGTACTAGAATGTTACAGGAATGTCCTGTAATTTGTTTTGCTCCAGTCATAGTATGTTTCCAGGTGATCTCCAGGTAAGTATCAGTCACCCAGTAGTCAGCAGTGACTCAGCAGCTCACTTTGTTAAATTCCTTGTACACAGTACATTTTGCCACACACTATCCTAGGTTCAAACCCAGTGGTAGGTAGCACTACATTTTCAGAATCAGTCATGTAATACTCACATTTTCTCTCTCCCCAGGAACACAAAAAAGTTATGGGTGAGTCAGCCCATATTATCTGCAGATATTGTGTTTAGATCTCACAGAATGTTGCAATCCATGCCACGAATGTGTTCATGAGAACTGTTAATTCATAAATGAATCTGTGTAATCCCAGTATGGCTATATCCCTTGCATGTCTGTACTATGCTGCTGCAGTAAATTATTAAATTATTTGCAGATGTCCCTTGCAGTCACAGCTATTGGGTTCTACTCCCATGCCTGCCAACTAAACCATGATGGCAGTCTACTTAAAGTACTGTACACAAACATGCCTTTCAAGTGTCATTATTTCTTGTAATGTAATTAAAACTGACTAATCTGTCTGTCACATGATTACTAGATAAATTACTACCTGGAATGCAATGTATTACCAAATCAGTTTACAGAACACCCTGGTAGTTATATAAGTCTGCATTATGTGAAACTGTTCTGTGTAGTTGTGTACCTGCATTTATTAGTGCTTGGCCCTTACTGTCCCATGCTATCAACTTGAGATGTATGTATGCATTACAAAAGCTATAGGAAAATTGTAGTCACTGTAATCAAACTGACAGTACACACCTGTAGAAGTATGTATTACCAGTGTTTTCAGGGACATAATCTGCAATATCACTAATGGAATATTTTTTCTCTCTCTCTCCCCACCCCTTATTGCAATTTATTCATTACTGTTATGTATTATTATGATTTAATATTAACATACTTTGTTAAACTAACTTTATTTTGGAAAATGTGGTTGATTATTTATGTTTTATTATGATTCAATATTAACATATTTCGTTAAACTAACTGTTGTGTTGGCCTTATGGTTTACTTTACACTGGCATGCTGTTACCATACTGACTGTTATGTTACCTAATGTTGTGTTGCACATAATATACATTAATATGTATTTGGATTAATAAATACAATGTTCAATTCTGTTAATACTAACAATGGTTTGGCTATTACTAACCATAACTTATTGCTATACCTCATATACTACAGCATGTCAAGGTAGGCTAGTTCTACCTGATCTCTCTACCTTGCCTCATCTAGCCATGTCAGTGGGTCCTGGCACGTCTGAGCCCCAGACCAGTGGTGCTTCCCCTGCTGTCCTTGCACTATCTGCAGTATTGAGTAGCATCACTCCATGGGACGGGGATGGGCCCTCCTCTAGGAGCGGTGGCAGAGGGAGAGTGGTCACCCAGGATGAGATATTAGTCCTGGTATGCAGGATAGTTCACCATGGCTATGAAGAGTACCTGTGCTGGATTGAGGGCATGCTGGCTGACCTGGTGAGGCAGCCTCACCTCGGTGCCTAGCCTCCAGCACAACCACCCTCGGTGCAGTGAAGGAACAATGCCAACAGTCCCATGGATAGGGACATGAGTCACACTGCTGCCATCTGAAGGCACATGGGACTCAGATTCCACAACACCCACCCTATCCAAGGTGTTCACCCCCTCATGTGTCACACACTGCCCCTGTCTTCTGTCTTGTCTGTCTTGTCTGTTTGCAAATGCATTCTCATCTACCCAACTTACTTCACCCACACACACCTATGTTTCTTCCCCGACATTCCATTTTCACCTTAAAAAAAAAAATGGGCACCTGTCCCATAAGAAATATCGTCCCATACATAGCTCTCCATTTTTCACACATGTCCACTGCACACACGTAATTTGGTCCAACTGGCTTGACAACACACTTATGTTGTCATCACCCCTCTCTCTGGAGGTGATACTCCAAATTCAGATACAAATCTTTTAAAGTGCACAGCTGTTGCTGTTGAAGAAATTGCTATCTATGGTTCTTTTCTACACTCTTCCTGCACATCCCTACCTACCTTTCACTATGTTCTTCTCCCTGCTTGCCCCATTTCACCACTTTCCTGTCTCCCCTTTTTTTCTTTTCTTTATTTTTTTATCTCAGCTTTGCTGAGCTCAGCTAAAGAGAGCTATAATAACTGTATGTGATTATCACAATGTAAGTGACATGTACAGAATTAACACCTCTGCCATGCATTGAACCCAGGCCCATCACAGCCACAGCATTAACCTGCCACACTACACAACTCTTTATTAAAGCAGGTGGTTTAAACAAAACATAAGTAACTGCCAGTTACAGTCATTAGGTATGTTTCAATGGAGCTGCGTGCCACGCCGCACCGTCCAAACTGGAATAGAATGTAATGGAAAAAACAGGTGTGTATCTTGGACTCTGTTAAAATAGTACACCACTAGACAGCCACAGACATGATTATGGATGTAAGTGAGACCTGTGTTAGCAGGTAAATGTGCCTTTTAGCAGCGACATGTAGAAAGACACCTGATAAGGCATCAACGGCAAAGTACATATACAGCTGGGACCCTGGTGCAGAAATACAGCCATATACAGTCATGCACATATTGATGGATGTGG
Source organism: Protopterus annectens (assembly GCF_019279795.1). NCBI lineage: Eukaryota > Metazoa > Chordata > Ceratodontiformes > Protopteridae > Protopterus > Protopterus annectens. The sequence goes on from NC_056728.1 coordinate 583,931,216, forward strand.
AAAATGTTTGTCACAGCCTGTATGTGTGCACATATATCTTGCAAATACACCTACTCTAGTACTGACTCAGTAGCTCAGTTTGTTAAATGCCTTGCATACAGTACATTTTGTCACTCACAATCCTGGATTCAAATCCAGTGTTGTGTTGCATTTCAATGACATTATTGTGAAAACAGCAATTAATAAATTACACATGCACTCTTTATCCACACAAAGCATTGCAAATGTAATAACTGCTTTTCAGTGCTGGAAGTCACAGGCCTGCAGGTAGCGACACACATCACATATCCGTATAGCATAACTATGTTACCTAGTTCTCTGTTAGTGACACAGTTGCCTAACATATGCAGCACAAACACATGCCTTAACTGCAGTGTAAAGGGTACTCACACCCTGACTCTGCATCTACAATAAGGCGGATACAGCTGACACATGTACACCTACAGTTTGTTGTCCTCAAAAGTGTTTACATCCTCCGCATATGCGTATTACCTGCAGCAGCAGCTGCAGCCTGTGGTGCAAACAGCTGTATGCAAAGGTTTCTGCTACAGACCTACCCTCTGCAACAAAGCAGTCTCCTCACCCCAGTAATGTCTATCTCAACAGCTAAGAAAGGGGCCCTGGTTTATATGAAGGCCTTATATATTCCTCACTGGTTGCATGTCATTGGCTAATGGTAGTGCAATGCAGCTGTTTAGGCTGCAATTAGCATATCAGAACCATACATTGGTTTAGAGGCAATTACCTCCTCATGGAAAGCATGTTAAAAATGCAAGCAGCTAGCTATGGGGAATCATTCTGTATGAGACTTTCTTATACAGGGGACACCATTGTGAAACATTACCTGACACAATTTTCAACAGAGGAGTATTGCACTCCAACAGGTGTGTAACTGTTTTTTTTTTTGTGTATAACAGGATGCAGATGGGAGGATAGAGGTATGGGGAATAGGGATTACAGCAGTAAGCATGTCTTACACCTGTATTAATGACATGTCATTGATACCTTACTGTCTTAGGAGTCATATGGCATAGCTGAGGCCACAATCACCAGTAGGTGGCATACTCATAGCATTCATATACTCGTCAATATATGACTCCAACAGCCATTTGTTAACATACTTTACCAAGCTGTACTAGCACTTGCACACAGCAGCCTGATCCCACACAAGGCCACTACACATCTTTAGTATGTGCTCACTGCTGTTTGTCTGCAATGGGTGTCATTGCCACCTGCGGCATATAGTCTACTCAGAGTTGATCTATGTCTTGTATACAAGCAAGGTGTAGCCTGCTCGAATGCAAATGCTGCCTGTCTGTAGGGAGCACCATAGATGGATGACTCACTCTATGGACATTAACCTACTATATGCTGAAAGTACTACATGGTTGTGGGTGACATTTATTTAGCAGGCATAAACACACACTTGAAACAGACCCTGCCTTATGGTACACAGAGCACCTCAGTGCACCTCAGCACATGCCATCTGTTTAATTGGCTGGGTGACCATCATCTCAACACATAGCATCTGCCTGAGTCTCTTTTGGACTGGGGAAATATATGCTGATCCTGTACCAAGTGGTATATAGATGTCTCTGATTGTGAGGGCTGAATGGTCATTATGCTAGTTAAGTTCACATGTCCTATGGCTCCATAACATGATGTATAATGCTATAACACCCTCACACACAAACATGGCCACATTCAGGCTAGCACCACTACCACTCACTGCATACAGGACATGCCAAGGCACACACATAGTGGCAGTTGGCTGTACATAAATTAGAACACTTACTATGTAGTGGTACACACTACAGATCACAGTAGCCGATGCACGTAACACACCTCATGTTTGCTAGTACTATCGGTTAAAAACATATAATGCTTGCTGATATCAGCAAGTCTTGCTGTGGTCAGTCATTTGGGGGGGCCACATCACTCACTATAAATAAAGTAATGCAAAACAATACCTATGTCTAAGTTACAATATGTATGCCATATGGATAACACACACACACACACACCAAGTTGGGCAGAGTGAGATTAGCACCCCTATCTATCTAGTCTTACACACTGTAGATCACAGTACTCATCAGATGCACCATGGCTTGCAGGTGAATAGCCCATTGGCATGTCCATTGTTTTGTAGGGGGATACACACACACACACACACACACACACACACACACACACACACACACACACACACACACACACACACACACACACACACACTTATTGCATGTTCAACGGCTTATGTCTGATACTACACTGCTAGCTGGTAGTCTTAAAGTGGCTGATATCATCAGACCTTGAAGAAGAGGGTGGTTTGGAAGCCAGCAGTAATTTACAGACCCAGAAAGTGCATAATCATTGCAGGTGCATAGCCCATGAGGGCATGTCCATTGTTTTGCAGGGGGATACACACACACACACACACACACACACACACACACACACACACACACACACACACACACACACACACACACACACACACACACACACACACACACACATGCACTTAATGGCCTGGAGTGAGAGTAGAACCTCTACTGATCTAGTCTTATATGCTATAGATCACAGTACTTGCTGCATGTGCCATGGGTTACATCTGTGTTATATGTGATTGCAGGGACAGTACTTGTGCATTACACAAACTAGGCCTGTGTTGAACAACATATGTGGCCTGCACAATGATATTGCTTCATACTGTTATCTGCATCTAGTATCCTAGCAGTGAGATGCCTGTTGTTATCCTAGCTATGTGTGTACATTTACCAGTATGGTCATATCTGGCTGCTTGCAGTTAGATAGGCAAAACTGTGGGCAGGGACAATGTGCTCTGTCCATACATGCATTGACACCATTATACATTACACCACCTGCTCACCTGTGTCTATCTATGTGGTGACATCCAGCAGGCAGAGGGGTCTGTAGGTAAGTGGATTATGTACTGCTATGCCCTTAGTTTGGATCCTTTGAGCAACATTATGGCTGTATGATAGTGCAGATTTACTCACCATTATTAGGGTATGTTAGGCAATGCAGACATCCACACACATATTTCTGTATATCACAGGGATGTATATATAAATGTAGCTGTGTGTGTATGATTTGTACATGTGTTATGTACATATAAGGGGGTGTCTATGTATCATCTAAATATATATAGCTGTATATATTGGTATATATCTATTTGACACTACATAGCAAAAGATATACTATGCCTGTGAGAGAGAGATACTGACAGACAGATATGTATATGTATATGTTTGTATGTATAGACATTTATACATAAGAGGTCATTTCAATGAAGGGCCAACAGAACTGCGCTCATTGTACAGGCATGCCCAGTGGGACTTTCAGTGCGTATAATGCGACTCCAAGCCACACCTACCTGTACTCCCATCCAGGATTTTGTATGGTCCAGACATTAACATCTGCCCCCGTTTCTGCAGTACTGCACTTCACTCAAATGACCACAGCATTCCCTAGCTGTCTGTTGTGTTTAATATATGATTGAGGTTGGAAATGTTACACCATTGATAGATGGACAGTCTGCATACCTGTTAACTGTCCTGATTATCACAGAATGTCCAGAGTTTTGCCTCATATATTTGGTCTGTTCCTCATACATTTGTGGTCTTCTGGTGCTTTATTGAATGCTGTCATCAATACATTCTACTAACTACAGACAAACATTTGTGTTTCAGACTTTATATCCTTCATAAAATATGTGATAATGCAACACCTTTAATTCCATCAACTATTTAGGTTTATGTGGCCAATATTTCAATTCTGCCCCTATGTTTGAGCCTTTGTCTCCCCAATCTTTCTGGCATTGTCCAGATTTCTTGCACTAAGAGGTTGCGTGATATGATATTCTGTGAAAACACCAACATAGTACCACCTCACATGCAAAAGATATGAGTAATTACAGATTAGAACCATCAGCACCATCACCCATGCTAGCTTCCCTAGTCCACTGAGCCACACAGTTGCTAGACAGAGAGGGGTCATTCATCACACAATCAGCAGCATAAATATGTACATTGTTACCCTGCATGAAGAGAGACATACAATGTGTGAGCGATATCTATGTCACAGCCCTGAGATTGCCTGATCCACTGCTATACCATAGCTGATATTCTGTTAAAGCAGGCATATGGGTACACTGCTGTGCTGTGGGTGGGGGAACAACAGCACATGATCAGCTTGGGTAGACAGTTATCCACATATCATGTGTGGCCACTGTTTAACATCTCCCTTGGCTGATGTCATGAATATTCCAACCATGAGGCCTAGTAAATATTTTGGAACATGTACTATTGGACTGGGTATCTGTTGTCCCATGTGGATGTTAAATCTGACCATATTGCCCACTATATTTCCTTGCATAAGAGCAGCAGATCCATACATATGATACCTTATTATAGTAATCCTTACAATTAGTGTGTAGGTTAGAGATTTACCTTGTGAACGCAGCAGTTGACAAAATTATAGTTCAGGGATAATTCTGTGTGATGCAAGCAGTACACAACCAATACATGGATAGGTACAGGTAGTGTGGGTTGCCTGGCATCAGCTATTTACTATATGTATGTGAGTAGGGGTAATGTGTCAGTCCCTGGGGCATTAGTTTGTCAGTAAATGTGATATGCATTGTCTCTTAGCCAATGCCAGGACATACTGGGCACGCCTATGTCTGCCTACAGGGAGATCCTCAGGGGGTTTTGTCTTCCAAGTCTCCCTGTGGGTGTGGCTGTGGGGACTTAGGCACTGATGGGGGCTGTGTATCCCTGCCCTTTGCTAATCCTGCTGCAGCTGCTTCCGCAGGATCATATTGTGTAGCATGGGACCAGTGTTGTGCTAGTTACTTAGATAAGTAATAAGTTACTATTACTAGTTACTTTTCAATAAAAGTACTATATTGCTATTACTTATTACTTTTCTAAAAAAGTAATATATTACTATTACTAGTTACTAACTAATGTGTTACTTTTACATAAGTATAGTTTATCAATTGTAATATTGAGATTTACTCACACAAGTAAGCACATAATAAGTGTATTAAAGTTATATACACAATGTTACAATGATGATGAATAGCATTTAACAGTTGAAAAAATCCAGCAGACTAATCTTTATAGCTGGGCAGCACAGTGGTGCAGCGGTTAAAATTATCACCTCACAGTAAGGTAAGGTAATCCCTGGAAACTATCATATGGACAACACACCCCTTAGAGTTGACCCGGTAGTCATGGACGTAGGGACCCACATAGATAGTAATCTAGCCTTTGATCATCACGTGTCTGCAGTGGTGAGGAAATCATTCTATGTTGTCCAACTTATAAATAAAGGTATGCCATCTATGTCCAAGGAAGTCATTGTTCCACTGTATTCAGCATTCATCAGACCTATCATTAAGTACAATGCCCTCTTTGGTATGTACCTAATCAGGCATCTCCAACAATTTGAACATCTACAGAGGTTCCTCAATAAAAGAATATAGGGCTTAAGTAAAATGTCCTATACAGAGCACCTCAAGGCCCTATCCCTGTATTCTGTCTCCTGCAGGCTTTTGAGGGGAAATCTATACATGGCATACAGGGCAGTGTCAGACCCCACTCTGATGGATCTCCTGCATGTCCACAAAACAAACAGCACCAGAATTACCTGTTCTAAAAACTTAAACCTTGCCTGTGATATAAATAGGACCTGTTGGAGAGATAGGTATGTATCTCAGAGACAACCCCATCAATGGAACAGGCTCCCCATCCATGTGAAGCAGAGCTCCTCCCTAACTCAATTCAAATGCAACTTGGACAATTGGATGGGAAACAGGAAATTCATCCCTGGTTTGGAACCTATGTCTATAATGGATGCAGGCAACCTGTAAATGGCTCATCTCCCAGCCCCTGCTTACACTTATCAAGGGTATCAGAACTTGTCAGAGATTTGAGATGCATGGCTAGGCTTCAAAAGGCCCTTGTGGTCACTAGCCTAGTAAACATAGTAAGAGGTTCTCCGGTTTGATTCTCGGCTGGGGTGCCTTCTGTGCAGAGTCTGTATGTCCTCCCTGTGTTTGCATGGGTTTCCCCTGGGTGCTCCTGTTTCCTCCCACATTCCTAAGACATACTGCAGGTGGATTGGACATTCTAAATTGGCCCTACGTGGGAGTGTGTGCATGCAACTGTCTTCTGAGGAAGGTTGAGCGCCGGGCTGGAAACTCGATACCGTAAAACTCTACAGACTGATGATCTGCTCTGGTCAGTCCTAAAGGGAGCAGCCAAAAGGAGAAAAAGAAGATGGCTAGTCTTTATAGCTAGTGAGAAACAAATAATAATTAAAAGTATAAAATGTACCGCAAGCCACTCTGGTGAATGCTCCATTGTCAATACAAAGTAAAAATTCAACGTGTAAAAAATTGCAAAAACGGAGCAATAGCAGGCAAATACTTATAGGCAAAATATCCTTTAAAAGTTTTATTTAGCACCGGTAACAAAAACAGATAAGCGCTTTCACCATTACAGCTTCTTCAGATCTATATGAAAAGTGCTCCATAATTAAAAGATTTAAATACTGATTCAAAAATCCTAACACCAATCACATTCAAGCATCAATCAATATTCTTAAAAGAGAAATGGCATACACAATTACTACAGCAATCTATATAATGCTCCAAACAACATAAAAAATATATATATACATATGTAAAAGCATCTATATACTAAATCCAAATAAATATGTGCAAATATGTATACTAACATACATGTATATATTAATATATAGTGCATAGACTATAAAATATATGTATATAACACAGCTAAAAATGTCCCTTTTTAACTCATCTCATTTGATATGGCGACGCTTCCTCAACTTGGGCTTTATAGAAGCCCTTTCATTGAGTCCTCGGCCTCCATCAGCCCTTAACTGAATAATCCAGTCATTTTCTCTATATTCAGTATGATTTCTGATATCACCGCCTCGTGCACTAGGTATTATTACCTCAAGTGCTCTAAACAAAAAATAATGACTAGCATCAAATTGCATGACATGTTTAGCCAGAGCATTGTGTTCTGAATGTTTTCTCATATGATAAAGATACTCACGTATCCTGTCCTTGAATACTCTGTTGGTTTTCCCAACATAAAAAGAGGAACAAACCTGGCACACAGCTAAATACACAATGTTGGCCGTCATACAATCAGCTCTGGCTGATATCATGAATTCTCTCCCCAAATCAGGATGGACAAAATACTTGTTAGTATCAATATGTGAGCAATAATTACATTGTCCACATGGTCTAGTAAATTCATCACCATGGGTCACCTGACTATTCTTAGAATAACAGAGTAGTCTTTTCAAATTCCTTTTATTCTTATAAAGGAAGCATGGCTTATCACCAACTATCTTCTTAATGTCACCATCTACCTGTAAAATTGACCAGTTCTTACTCATAATATTCTTAATTTCCTGATTATCAGTGGTATAAAAAGCTGGAATCTTAACAAAATTTGAAATTTGATGTCTCTCTAGATGCTCACTAGGTTCTAGGGGTCCAAAATAGGGTGCTGCAACAGAATCCCGTGATTTAATTACTGTCTCAAAATGTTTACTTATTTCAAAATCCCTATATCCCCTATCAAGTCATTTCAGCCTCAGATTATCCAATTCATCTATGAAGCCTCTATCTGAAGGATTTAATCTAGAGGCTCTCATGCCTTGACCCTTTACAATGTTCCTAAAAACAAATGTGGGATGCATGCTAGATCTCATTAATAACGTGTTAAAATAACACAGTTTACGGTAGACCCCAGTATTGAACAATCCATTTGCTAATCTCTCTTTATATATATAGCTAGAAAATCTATTCTCTGTTTTGAACTATTCATGGTGAATTTTAAAAATTCTGTCAAATTATTCATTTTATGATATAGTAAATCTAATCCATGATCTGTTCCCTTCCACAGAATAAAAAGGTCATCGACAAACCGTCGATAGAAGACCACATCATCTTTAAATTCATCTACCAAAAACAGTGTTTTCACTTCCCACTGTGCCAAAAACATATTAGCATAACTGTTGGCACAGGGGGTTCCCATGGCAACACCATCCCATTGTCTAAAGATGTTATCTCGGAACATAAATAAATTATTCTCTAAAACTAATTCTAAAAAATATGCTATAAGCTCTATTTGCACATCCAAATATGTACTGTGTTCCTTCAAATATTCTAAAACATATTGTACTCCCAATTCATTTGGGATAACAGTGAAGAGTGACTGGACATCAAAGATGACCAACATCAGCCCATCTCCATCTATAATATTGTGCAAGTTCTCATAGAGGTCAATCAAAAAGTGTTTGGAATCTCTTAAGACATATTTATTCTTATTCAAGACAGGTCTCAAATGTTTCTCTACATAAACGGACAGGTGTTCTGTCACCCATCCACTACCTGCCACTATCGGCCTCATAGGTGGATCAAACATATTTTTACGTATCTTAGGCAGACCATGGATCTGCGGAATAAGTGGATCCCTGATGGCTAAGTACTCAAAAACATCTTTCGTAATGATACCACTTTTATAAATATCTAATAATGTGCCATAGACATGTTGTATAATATCAACTACGTGTTCTTTGGTAATCTGCAGATAATATGTATCATTCAGCATTTTATCCATTGACTCAGCATATTTCAGGGTATCCATAACAATTATTCTGCCGCCCTTATCAGCAGGTCTGATTATTATAGAATTTTCCGTCTGTAAATGTTGTAAGCTTTCTCTTTCTTTTTTACTCAAATTGTCCTTATTAAAATGTTTCCTATACTTCTTGTTCTTGAACCTCTCATCATAATATTTAAATAGCTCATCCTCAGTAAGCTTTAAGTATGCATCTATCAAGGGATGATTCGGAGGGACATAATGACTCAAATTCTTAAATTTGAAAGGCTGATCTGCTTCTATATTTACACCATTAGTGTCCTGTTTATCATAAATATATTTGAGCATAACATTCCTGCAAAAAATCTTTAAATCAAAAATCGTGTCTGTTAAATTGCTATAACTATTGGGTATGAAGTTAAGCCCCCTATTCAATAACCTCACCTCATCAGAGGATAACATATATGTGGAAATATTACTAATCATTGATTGAGTCCCTTCCCCCACATCTTCTTGATGGTTTGGTGGGGTATGTATTAGTCTGAATACTTCCTCTTCTGCCGGCCACGACTCATTGAGCGTGTTCTTCTTGAGCCCTTGTCTATGCGAATAGGAAGGGGAAAAGGAATGCCACCCTCTACAGGGTTGGATTTCTCCAAGGGTTTATTCAAAATCTTCGGCCTCACCACCAATGGTGTTATACAGGCAGGAGGTTGATTTCTAACAATCTGGACCTCTGGATATAAATTCCCTTCATTTTCAATAGTAATAGTATTATTCTCAGATTCACATGCAGTGTTAACAACTGTATTACCAACTGGAATACTCGATATAGCTGTATTTGTATCAATCACACTAGACTCAACACATTCATCACAATTACTTTGTGTTGATTCAATCACTCTCTCACATTGGTATATGTCATAAATATCAACATTACTACTAAATGCATTGACGTTAGTAGCCACATTACTAGTACAGCATTAATAGAGTGATTGCTAACATTATTAACAATTGTATTTCTTGTCATTACCTTTTTTCTAGTTGGTATACAACCATTTAAACTGTTTGAAGCATCTCTCTCATTGTCTATAATAGCATCTTGTCCATGTCCATGTCTGGACCACATAAAGACATGGCCCAATTTAAAGTCTTTAGTGTCCCTGGCAATTTTATTTTTCTTCTGTTGTAAAAGTTTCCTTTTGAGAGCTGCTATGCCATCTAGCAAGCTCTCGAACTAAGGTTCCACTGCCACATTCAAAAAGTTATCAAAAATAAACTTTCTTGTTTTTTATAGTCTGAATCAATGCAGCCTCTTCAGGCTCAAAGAAGTCTATAAGCAAGTTCAAATACTTTCGGCTCACCTCTAATTTCAGCTGCTGCCATCGAGTAAGTAGTTCTGGATACTGCGCTCCCTGGCTGGGCATATTAAACACGCGTAGTCCTCTGGGAATAATATTCCTATCCAAGCAGTAGCGAAAATGTAGCCTTTGTGTTTGAAGTCGCTTCAATTTCGAAAAATCTCTTTCCAGGTTGTCTAGTGATTGCTGCAGCTTATCCAAATCGACTGTCGCATCATTGATGTTAAGGTCGACAGATCACATTGCCAGGAAACACTTTTAGAACAGCTCAAATATTGATTCAGACTATAAAAACCAAGAAACAGTTTATTTTTGATAGCTTTTTGAATGTGGCAGTGGAACCTTTGTTCGAGAGCTTGCTAGATGGCATTTATAGACAATGAGAGAGATGCTTCGAACAGTTTAAATGGTTGTATACCAACTAGAAAAAATGTAATGACAAGAAATACAATTGTTAATAATGTTAGCAATCACTCTATTAATGCTGTACTAGTAATGTGGCTACTAACGTCAATGCAGTTAGAAGTAATGTTGATATTGATGACATATACCAATGTGAGAGAGTGATTGAATCAACACAAAGTAATTGTGATGAATGTGTTGAGTCTAGTGTGATTGATACAAATACAGCTATATCGAGTATTCCAGTTGGTAATACAGTTGTTAACACTGCATGTGAATCTGAGAATAATACTATTACTATTGAAAATGAAGGGAATTTATATCCAGAGGTCCAGATTGTTAGAAATCAACCTCCTGCCTGTATAACACCATTGGTGGTGAGGCCGAAAATTTTGAATAAACCCTTGGAGAAATCCAACCCTGTAGAGGGTGGCATTCCTTTTCCTCTTCCTATTCGCATAGACAAGGGCTCAAGAAGAACACGCTCAATGGCCGGCAGAAGAGGAAGTATTCAGACTAATACATACCCCACCAAACCATCAAGAAGATGTGAGGGAAGGGACTCAATCAATGATTAGTAATATTTCCACATATATGTTATCCTCTGATGAGGTGAGGTTATTGAATAGGGGGCTTAACTTCATACCCAGTAGTTATAGCAATTTAACAGACACGATTTTTGATTTAAAGATTTTTTGCAGGAATGTTATGCTCAAATATATTTATGATAAACAGGACACTAATGGTGTAAATATAGAAGCAGATCAGCCTTTCAAATTTAAGAATTTGAGTCATTATGTCCCTCTGAATCATCCCTTGATAGATGCATACTTAAAGCTTACTGAGGATGAGCTATTTAAATATTATGATGAGAGGTTCAAGAACAAGAAGTATAGGAAACATTTTAATAAGGACAATTTGAGTAAAAAAGAAAGAGAAAGCTTACATTTACAGACGGAAAATTCTATAATAATCAGACCTGCTGATAAGGGCGGCAGAATAGTTGTTATGGATACCCTGAAATATGCTGAGTCAATGGATAAACTGCTGAGTGATACATATTATCTGCAGATTACCAAAGAACATGTAGTTGATATTATACAACATGTCTATGGCACATTATTAGATATTTATAAAAGTGGTATCATTACGAAAGATGTTTTTGAGTACTTAGCCATCAGGGATCCACTTATTCCACAGATCCATGGTCTGCCTAAGATACGTAAAATATGTTTGATCCACCTATGAGGCCGATAGTGGCAGGTAGCGGATGGGTGACAGAACACCTGTCCGTTTATGTAGAGAAACATTTGAGACCTGTCTTGAATAAGAATAAATATGTCTTAAGAGATTCCAAACACTTTTTGATTGACCTCTATGAGAACTTGCACAATATTATAGATGTAGATGGGCTGACGTTGGTCACCTTTGATGTCTAGTCACTCTTCACCATTATCCCAAATGAATTGGGAGTACAATATGTTTTAGAATATTTGAAGGAACATAGTACATATTTGGATGTGCAAATAGAGCTCATAGCATATTTTTTAGAATTAGTTTTGGAGAATAATTTATTTATGTTCCGAGATAACATCTTTAGACAATGGGATGGTGTTGCCATGGGAACCCCCGGTGCCAACAGTTATGCTAATATGTTTTTGGCACAGTGGGAAGTGAAAACACTGTTTTTGGTAGATTAATTTAAAGATGATGTGGTCTTCTATCGACGGTTTGTCGATGACCTTTTTATTCTGTGGAAGGGAACAGAGCATGGATTAGATTTACTATATCATAAAATGAATAATTTGACAGAATTTTTAAAATTCACCATGAATAGTTCAAAACAGAGAATAGATTTTCTAGATATATATATAGAGAGATTAGCAAATGGATTGTTCAATACTGGGGTCTATCGTAAACCGTGTTATTTCAACACGTTATTAATGAGATCTAGCATGCATCCCACATTTGTTTTTAGGAACATTGTAAAGGGTCAAGGTATGAGAGCCTCTAGATTAAATCCTTCAGATAGAGGCTTTATAGATGAATTGGATAATCTGAGGCTGAAATTACTTGATAGGGGATAGAGGGATTTTGAAATAAGTAAACATTTTGAGACAGTAATTAAATCACGGGATTCTGTTTCAGCACCTTATTTTGGACCCCTAGTACCTAGTGAGCATCTAGAGAGACATCAAATTTCAAATTTTGTTAAGATTCCAGCTTTTTATACCACTGATAATCAGGAAATTAAGAATATTATGAGTAAGAACTGGTCAATTTTACAGGTAGATGGTGGCATTAAGAAGATAGTTGGTGATAAGCCATGCTTCCTTTATAAGAATAAAAGGAATTTGAAAAGACTACTCTGTTATTCTAAGAATAGTCAGGTGACCCATGGTGATGAATTTACTAGACCATGTGGACAATGTAATTATTGCTCACATATTGATACTAACAAGTATTTTGTCCATCCTGATTTGGGGAGAGAATTCATGATATCAGCCAGAGCTGATTGTATGATGGCCAACATTGTGTATTTAGCTGTGTGCCAGGTTTGTTCCTCTTTTTATTTGGAAAAACCAACAGAGTATTCAAGGATAGGATACGTGAGTATCTTTATCATATAAGAAAACATTCAGAACACAATGCTCTGGCTAAACATGTCATGCAGTTTGATGTTAGTCATTATTTTTTGTTTAGAGCACTTGAGGTAATAATACCTAGTGCACGAGGCGGTGATATCAGAAATCATACTGAATATAGAGAAAATGACTGGATTATTCGGTTAAGGGCTGATAGAGGCCGAGGACTCAATGAAAGGGCTTCTATAAAGCCCAAGTTGAGGAAGCGTCGCCATATCAAATGAGATGAGTTAAAAAGGGACATTTTTTAGCTGTGTTATATACATATATTTTATAGTCTATGCATTATATATTAGTATATATATGTATGTTAGTATATATATTTGCACGTTTATTTGGATTTAGTATATAGATGCTTTTACATATGTATATATATTTTTTTATGTTGTTTGGAGCATTATATAGATTGCTGTAGTAATTGTGTATGCCATTTCTCTTTTAAGAATATTGATTGATGCTTGAATGTGATTGGTGTTAGGATTTTTGAATCAGTATTTAAATCTTTTAATTATGGAGCACTTTTCATATAGATCTGAAGAAGCTGTAATAGTGAAAGCGCTTATCTGTTTTTGTTACCGGTGCTAAATAAAACTTTTAAAGGATATTTTGCCTATAAGTGTTTGCCTGCTATTGCTCCATTTTTGCAATTTTTTTACACAAATAATAATTAAATCAAACCATAAACAGCCAGAAGCACAAGATCTATAAAAGCCTATCGTGTTTTGCCCATTTTCAGCAACTAAAAATTGAAACCCAAAAAGAGTTTTAAATTGAACATAACAAAAAATTGTCAAGACAAAAGTTGGTTGAGCATAGATCCACCCAAAGAGTCCTGCTTGGTGCAGTGGATTGGGGCACTGGGTGTTAAACCAATGGTATGGAGAACCAATGCCGTTTATTATACGATGAGGTAAGGACATGATCTCTACCAGGATAGAGCTGAACAAGTGTTATGGAGTGTTTTAGTGGGTAAGAGTCCCACAGTACCAGGGTAGGGCCAGAGTCTGGTCATCATTAGCTTTCACCTCCTTGCAGTGCTAAAAAATGAAGTAAATTATGCTCCAGACTAATTCTAATGAACTATTATGAATTATACCTCTCAACCTGAAGACATCAAAAATATGTACAAAGGCCCATGAAAAGTAGGTACAACTGGCCAAAAATATGAATGCTAATCAACATAACATTTGCATGTATAATAATGTAACTCCACCCACTCCAATGAAATTGCGGGATACCAACATTCACATAACTGGAAAAATGTTCCCCAATTTAACATTAGCTCTGAAAATATACATTCACTCAGAAACAACAGTTAAAGTCCCTTTACAGCATTAATAAAAAAATCTTGCTGGAAGTAATAGGCAATAAGCATGTAAAACACTTTGCATTCTACTTTCTACCCTACCACACTTCCTGCACATACACACTGATGTCACATTAGCTGCACCCTTGCAGAAATTCATTAAAACAGCATACATCAGTAACTGTGACACATATAAAAGAACTGTTCACTCTATTAGTCTTAATATGAAACTAAAGTCTGTCACAACAATCATTCTTATAATAAGCCACTGTAGTTGTCAATTTGGGGTATCAGGACATTCTATTCAATAGATAAAATAAATCTGATTCAGAAAACTTCTGCTCTTGTAGTTATGTAAATACCAATGTACATTAGTAGTTTTTGTAAACAAATCTGGTAGCTGCTGATGCTGGGCACTAACTCATACCTCTAACTGTCGCCAAAAGGCAGGACACTGATGAACTGACAATCCTCCAAATTGTCTGTGAGTATATATAATATAACATATGTATTTATGTGTGCATGTGTGTGTGTGTGTGTGTGTGTGTGTGTGTGTGTGTGTGTGTGTGTGTGTGTGTGTGTGTGTGTATATGTCCTGTTATAGACTGGCACTGTACCTATGATTTGTTTGCCTGCCTTGCACCCACTGCTTGCTATGAGGGGCTGCTACTCCCTCACAACACTGAATTGGTTTAATTAAATATCAGAAAATGACTGAATAAAACAGTAAAGTAATGTTTTGGAATGTATAAAATAACTAAATTTTCAAGCAGTAGTGTTGTACTCATTATATATGTAGAAGCTGTAGCAATATTGTTCTTATTATACAGCAATGTGTGCTTAAAATACCACATTAAAAATATTGTAAAAAGTTTCACAGTGGAATGTGAGGTACTGTTAAATGCCTTGTTTTATTAAGCAGCACAAATAATACCACAAATATGTAGTGAAACAGCTGTGATCAACAGTGAAACATGTGATGGCAAACATTTGGTTGATAAGATATGTATACCAGTATCAAGAGCATGGTATCTTGGGAAATTAAATTTATTCTGTGGTACGGTTAACTCAGACCTAATGTAATTAAGTAGCATGGGTGTGGAGAAGGCCCTTGCTGTTTGCAACATTCCTCTTTGATAACTGCAGCACTTAGTGTTTAATGCAACTTCAAAACAATACAAAATAACAGTTTTTTTTAAATTTAAAATATAATAAATTGGTACTTTCTAAATTCTGCAGTACCATACCTCTCAACCTCTTAGTGCAAGAAATCTGGTCAAAGACTAGAATAATGGGAGGACAAAGGCCCACAAATGGGGACAGAATAGGGGCAGAATTTAAAATATTCCTCTTATAAACTTAGAAAGCTGATAGAATAACAGGATTTGTGTTAGTATGCATTTTAATAAGGATATGAAGTCTGAAACTCATATATATGTTATTTAGTGACTTCAGTCCTCCGTGATTTACCAGAAAACTACAAATTTTATGAGAAAGAGAACAAAACTATGAGGCTGAATCTGGGGAGTTGAAAGGTATGTTTTACACACACACACACACACACACACACACACACACACACACACACACACACACACACACACACATGCACATACATACACTATATCTCTCTTACAGAAAAATTAACCACTGGTTTAACTAACACACGTACTCGCACACTCGTACCCTCATACACTCACTCACACTTACCTTGTCATGGCTAATTTAAATTCCGCAGTAAGGGTGGACTGAGTTTACATCTATAGCACGCATTAGTAGTTACACTAGAGTTGAAGTTGCTGCCTTTCAGTCCTAAAGCAGAAGTTAAATGCTGGATTTCATGGCGGCCGCTTTTACTTTTTCTTAATGTTGCGACTTAAGATACCTAGTATTTACAAACATTAATTGTGGCATGTACGCTTGTAGAGAAGAGTTAAAATATTTTCCCATTCTACATGGACTGACTAACTTGCAGCTACTGTATTATGAGTGAGAGAAAACATGTGGCTCTGTTAGTTTGTAAAACCTGTGAGAGTTGCACTTATGTGATTTTAACATGACACCACACTTGTGCAGAATTCTCTGGTTACATCAGTCAAGTACAGCTCTAATAATTATCATTATTAGCTGACTGCAGTGTATTATCTCGAAAATGTTTTCATTCTTGATATCCTTCAGAAAATGCAAATTAACGCAAAACATGTCATTCTAAAACAGTTCTAAGTTTATAAGCACCCAACTGAAAATTTGTTACCAATTTCAGACCATTGTTCCCCTCCACACATTATGTTTGGCTAATGGCTATGTTTAAAATTTTTGTGCTGAAATGCTGAGTGGTATATGAGTTCTGTGGGCTACCAGCTCTTAAACTGCATTTCTTTACATCAGGGAAACATTTGAAACACAAACTCACTAACATGACGTCCACCTTACAAACAGCAGGATAATATGCGATCATGCCTACCAGTTATTCCTGATTTTGCCTTCATTTTTTGCCCTGCCTGTGGCAAATGCTTGATTTTCTGTCAAATTTTTGATGATTTCAACAACTAAGTATATCTTATTGTTTAAAATGCATACTGACACAAAATTTGTATGTAAATTAGAATACTAGATGACTGAATCTGAATGCTTATACTCCTCCTCTGGCATTATCTACATCTGGGTCATAAAATCAATGACATCAGCAATTGTTCCTGTAGTCAGTAAACAGTAGCAAATGGTCCTCTTTAAAGGAGAAGATGCTGCTATCATGGGGTGTTTTTTTTTAATTGAAGCCTCTTAAAAGTGGGATGGTTTCTGTGCCCTTGTCTCCATGCTAAAATCAGGATTTAACAAGGCCATTTGGGAATTCATGGCACCCTACTATTTTGAGCCCAAAACTGAGAAATGCTGAGGAATTTGGTACAGTTGAGAAGTATGTTATAAATGCTACATGCTATGAGTTGTGCCAACATGATGTTGTATTTTTTTATCCGAATTGCCCCTTTAAAGTCTGTATTACCTCCTAACATCTGATTACTATTCCGGGGCCCCTGGAAGTTTTCCATCACTCTTTAGGGGGGTGATATCACCCACATTGAGAACCACTGGTTTAAGCAAGTGTAACTCACATTTAAGTTACTAGTTACTAAAAATAGCAATATATTGCTATTACTTTATTACTATTTCAAAAAAGTAACTAGTTATATTACTAGTTACTAGAAATTGTAATATATTACAGTAATATATTACAGTAATATATTACATATTACATACACATGTGGCTGGAGAGTACTGCAGGGCTCCACCAGATGTATCAAGGTACTGGAACTATGACTTGAGCAACCCAAACACATGCTCTATGATGTTCCTAGTTTTTGCATGTGCCTCATTATCGTGTTCTTCAGTGGGTGTGTGTGTGTGTGTGTGGATTTCTGTTGGGTGTCATCATCCATGGCAACAGTCCCAGTAAATGGCCGTGTAGGATGTCTCCCCTAGCAAACATCTGGTATAGCTGTGATGCATGCCAGATATGGGAGTTGGGATAGCTGCCAGGGCTGCCAGCACCCACATTCATGATAATGCCTGGGTATTGCACATGATCTGGCAGTTGATGGAGTGGTACCCCTTGTGGTTGATGTAGGTTCTACTCTCCTCAAAGGGCGGTACCTTGATGTGTACATGAGTGCAATTTATGGCACCCAGTACCTCAGGGTATTGTGCTACATGTTAGAAGTGTTGCATATTGCTGGCCCTCACCTCAGGGGTGAGTGGAAAATAAATGTGCTCACTAGCATGTGGTAGCATGACATCCAGGAACTGGTGGAGTACCCTTGTTGTTGATGCCTGTTAGACCCCCATCATGTTAGTCTTTGGAAGGTACCTGTGGCTAGTAAGGGCTACATATATCTTTGTTTCCATTGCAATGGGTTCCCCTCTGTTGGCTCTGGGTCTGAGTTGATGGAGGCAGAGCTCAGTGAGTTCTTGTATGTCCCTGTCCACCCAGTAGTGCTCTACAATCTCCAGGTCATGTAGCTCCTAGAAGGTTACCCTAGGCATGAACAATCTTGTCCTTCTCAGTCTAGGCCTGTTGTCAGCAGCAGCAGCAGCACTGACTTCAGCATCTAGCACATACAGATGTAGCAGAGTTGCAGAAGCCCTAGCATTCTCTCAGTTAAAATTCCCAAGTCTGTACTCCACGGGTGCAGGGTATATGGGAAAATCAGATTGTAGGGTGTATGCATACTTTATAGTGCTCTGCTGTAGGTGCTGACTCTGTGATTGGCTACCTGTGATGCATTGCACCTGTCTAGTATATCATTAACTTCATTTAATGGCCCTAATTTAAGTTAAACAAGGATCAACAGTAATTAATACATCATTGGCCTTTTAAATACTCTCAGCACAGCAGTACACTGCCCAAATATGTGGAAACACTCACCCAATAGGTAAACAAAGCTTAGCAGTCAGTGAACATACCCCAGACATCAACGCTCACAACAGCGGCATGCCATGCAAACAAGTGGAAACACATGCCCCATAGCTAAACAAAGATTAGAAATCAGTGCACCCCCCCAGACTTGCATACTCAGCATGGCACCGAGCTGTGCAAACCGACACAGTTGTGCTCAAATCAGCTCAGAAGTTAGTAGACACACCCTGTCCTGATGTCAGCTACCTCCTCTGTGGACATCAACATGGTTCTCTGCCTACACAGAGAGGATCTGCAGACATGATTATCCCATTATGCTATTCAGTAACTCCACCTCATTTCCATAGGGATCCGTGTTCACACCCTGGATACTACATGGTTCCAAGCCCTAGCACGTTAGCAACAGCACCAATGCACCACTGTAAATACTGTATGCAGGGTCTTGTAATACATTTCTGTCTCATGATATTAATTTTGTGTTTTTCCACATTTTTTTATATAAGGCATGTTTGCACACAGTGGTGTGCCACACAAACATGTCTAGATTATTAAAAATATACACTTTATTTTAATATATTTACTGTAACTTTTGGAACACACAGAGGATAGTTGCACTCATATCTGTGTGTGGTATGCCATTTCTGTTCATCCACCTACATTTTTACAGCCCCTTTTGTCTTTTCGCAGTCTTGTACATGACGGAGACTGACACAGGGTCTGCAGGGTTGCCTGTTTGCTTGCTGGGTCACTCTACCTGCCTCATTGGAATGAGATTCACCTGCTTATGAGGTGATTTTCATGCCACAGAACTTCCAGTGTTGGCGCTTGTATGCACGTTGACTAGTAGTAGTGCTTACTGGATCGCAAACCTGCTTACTTTCGTTTAAGCAGCGTGGCACGATGCCTACATGGTAAAAAAGACCATGTATACTTTATTAAATCCCCTCCTCATAGTCTTTTTCTATGTTTAATTTTTTTTCAGAATCCTTGCTGTTTTCATAAGCTGCCAATTTAGGTCAACTTCTTGCTGTATCAGACACAGCATGCCCTCAAGCCTCTGACTGCAGTCATGTATTAAAAGGAAATATGCTTCTAAGAAAAAATTTGAATCATGTCACCATTGTTTTGCAAGTGTTACAACAAGAGTGAAATGCTTAATACTAGCCAATAAATAAATAAAAATAAAAAAATGTGTGACTGCCAGCTGGATGTTACAACTGTAGCAAAAAATGTTTGTTTTTCCCTCTTGATTTGTTTTAAGTTTTCTTTAACAGTGATGATAATCTGTTTGATGTTCATCTTTTTGTGAAAGAATTTTAGAGACATGGGGTCTGGTTGCTATGATGTACTATGAAATGAAAGTCTGTACTCACGTTTGAATTGGAGGTGTAGTGTTGGGTTTGTCTTTCACCTTCAACCATACATCCAAATAGTACTTTATTAGCTTCATTTAACAGCTGCTCACAATGTTCATTCAAGTATTTTTTCCTATCTACAGTTACCTCAACATCCATGGTCATGGTCTACTTTGTGACGATCATAGGATCATAGGAGGTTATAAGGCTAAAGGCCCAAAGGCCCTTACAAGCCTAGCCAAGTTCAACCCATGTCGCAAGGGTGTCTGTTTCAAGCAGACACTAAAATCACCACCTACTGCCCACTGTCCAGAATGGACACAGGTGGAACCACCGGGGTGAATTTGTGGTTACCCAACCAATAATTCAAATTACACTTAAATAGGGCCAATGAAAGGCTTTGTTTAACATCAATAGGAAGTTTGTTCCAAAAGTGGTGCAACTTTGGTGAGACAAATCTGTCTCTCCAGTAAGCTCTGTTGATATTGCATACCAGGTTAAGGTTGTTTGAACGAGTGACCCATGTGCCATTTGACTTGCGAATGTGGAGCATTTCCATTAAAGCTGGGTCAGAGATTGCTCTGTATGCAAGGCACAAGTCACCTCTGAGCAGTCTGTATGACACATTCTTTGTAAGGAACCTTTGTGGTTACTGCAATTGCTGCACGTGTTTGGAAAGAACATACCAAAGGGAGTGCTGTCTATTATTTGCCCGATTAGGGAAGAGTATAGGGTGTTATAATCTCTTTTTTTTCTGGAGGTAATGCCCTTACTTTTGATATGAACAATATAAAATGCCCTTCTTACCACTCTAGAGACATGATGATCGAAGTTAAGGTTGCTGTCAATCTGTGTGCCCAGATCTCTCACCACTGAGTATGTGCTTAGGGTATTGCGATTGATGTGGTAGTTTGCAGGAACAACACCCTTACCAAAGGGGATGATAATGCATTTTTTATTATACAATAATATTATTCCCCCTTTATATGTCCTAAGATGATCATCAGATGCACCAATAATTTGTATAATATTCTCCTCTCTGGTTGGTTCCAAAGTATAAAATTACTTTTTCTTTTTCTGGTTTGTGTAAAAGTTAATAAAAGATTCAATAATGTTTTTGAGACTCAAATGGAACTTTATGATGCCATTAAGTCGAGCTATTACATTTGTTACCTTACTTTCATCTGTCAGCTTCCTTTCCACCTCCTCTGCAGCTAAGGCTGTATCAGATGTATACATCTAGGCATTAAACATCACTGATCCCAGTATATCTCCCTACAGCATGCCCAACTATGTATATCCAGCCAAAAAGGTTTTCTTGAACCTTTGCTATTTCATAAACACGTCCTCACATCTGAGTAATTTTCAGTATTAATTTTTGGAGTCGCTACATTATGTTTAACATTATTTTCTCACAAAAAAAGAAAATCACAGAGCCTGCTAAAACTGTGCCAACCTCCTTTGCAAATGTATACCTTCATCTTTTGAGGCTTTATAAATTCTATCTTAACTAGATCTACTTGTATAATTTATTTCCAGCATCTCAATCACATTAATGTATGAATCCATCACTGTTATTTTCTGCCTTGTGTCTTTTTGTATTGTTTGTTTTCTGTTTTTATTTATTCATACTTTCAGATTCAAATTTTATTTAATCAATAATCCACAACTGAATGTGGGTATATCAGGATTTACCCACAGTTGCTGTGGTGTGATCACGAGGTGTGTGTGTGTGTGTGTGTGTGTGTGTGTGTGTGTGTGTGTGTGTGTGTGTGTGTGTGTTTTGTGAAAGTTAGGCCAGGCAATCTAAATCTAACTCCTTACTTCTCTATAGGAGTCAGATGCAATTTGACAACTTTGGATGGCTTGATAGACTGGATGAAGTGTCTGCATGCTATTTAAAGGAATACTTTAACCTTAATCTTTGCCATCATATATGCAGACGTCTTTGGGTATATCTTGTTACATTCTAGCCATTTTTGGTGTAGAACACATAAAGTAATGCTATAGTGAGATGTAGGAACATTATTAGCCAGAAAAATAGAAATAATAAAGTGCATTTTTTAAAATTCTGAATAGTGCATTTTTTAAGCTTAACTGTTTCATTGTGTGAGACATTTAGCATTAATATTGTCTTATATGTTTAATATACAACATGCTGACAAACCTAGGTCTAGCTACTTCCTTCCTCTCTTTGGGCCATTAATTATTCCTGCTTTGCTGACTGTAAGCCAGTACCTCCCCACTGTTGGTTTACTATCTCCTCGCCCTCTCACAGAAGGAATGCTTTCACATACCTTCGATCCTGTGCAGAGTACCTGAGCACTCTGTGACAGGCATAGGGCCTTTGCAAGTCCCCTACATCTTGAGTTGCATACTGAGCTGTCTGCAAAATGTCAGCCCTGCTGCTGACTCTGAGTAACCACTCCCCAGGATGGGCACATTGCCACTGGCCAATGTTCCCATCCTGGGAGGTAATTTGGCACACTAGCCACCCAGTCCCCCCCCCCCCCAGCTAGTTTCTTTGCACTCCAGACAAGATTGCTATGGCTACAGGGCAGGCTTTTTCCTTTTGTACTATGAAACTGGCATTGATATACTTGTGACATTTAATTTTACAAGCTACAGGAATGTGTTAATTTGAACATACTGGCAATCATCAGGAAGTCTTCCAGCACAGGGACAGAAAACAGTAAAATATTACAGGGGGAATGCAGATAGATTACCTATATTTGGTTGGTCTGGCTTACAGGAACAGATTTTGTATTCTCGTATATCCAACATGCAGAACTGAGAAATTACTGAGGTGAGGATAATGACACCAGCTGTTTCCCTTGATGTTTTTTTTTTTGTTTTCTTGTCTTTACAGACAGCCTTTACTAGACTGTTTTTTAATGTTGATACCACATAGATGAGGCTTCCTCTCTATTTACTGATTCATTCATTACGGAGCTGGGCACTTTCAATGAAAATGAACTATCCTTGGATCACCATGTAGCCACTGTTATTAAATAATCTTTTTACCTAACCAGACTAATCACCAGGGATATTTCTTTCAGATAAAAGGAAGTTAACATTCCTCTCTATTCCTTCATCATCATGTCCAAAACACAGTATAATGACCCCTTTGGTATGTACTTGTATAAGTATATGACCCAGCATGAGAGACCACAGTATCCTCTCATTAAGAAAATCCAGGAAATGTCTTCCTTCACCTACCAAGATCACCTTAAAGTACTCTCTTTCTCTTTTCCACTTCATACAGACTCTTGAGAAGTGATTACTCTAACCTACTGAGTCTTGAAGGATCCAGTCCGATGTGACCTTCTGCATATCCACTAAACTAGTAGCAATCTATAAACACCCACTTAAAGGGATCTTAACTTCTACAAAAAAAACATAAATAGGACCTGATGGTTTGAGAGATATTTATCCCAGATAATCACTGTTTTATGGAATAACCTTTATTTGGATATAAAGCAAAGCAACTCCCTGACCCTTTTTTAGTGTAATCTGGACAAATGGATGGGCAATCATAAATGCATACAGAAGCCCTGAGAGTGGATTATATATTTGTGCTGCCCGCACAGTAACCTATCTACTTGTACATTTATTTCTGCATTTTGTGCAAATTTAGTCTGCTTTTTTAAGTCAAAAGCTGTGTGCTTGTGATTTCAGCATGGTCTGGTGAAATAGTTATGTAGCTAGATTAGCAATAAGGGCAGTATTGCATTTTACTGCAGGATCTGTGCTCCAAACAGCTTTCATAAGCAATCATTTCACAATCCCTGCCTTTTTATACCTAAAGATTGCTAATAGCAACTGTACTTGTACATTCCACCTAGTCTGGGGCCACCGTCTTTAAGCTTGTTTTGCAATAGTGGGTGTATTGTGATATCTGAGCTGTGTTCCATAAAACCTTTGTAAACATTTATTTTACATTCCCTGCTTTTTTGCATCCTTCCAGCTAAATATAATTATGCTTGCAAAAAATTACCTGGTCTGGTGTCATAGTCTTGTAAGTTTGATTTGCAATAGTAGAAGCATTGTGATTTTGCTCCTGGACCTGAACTAAATTACAGCCATTTTTCATCTACTGTATACTTGGGAAACATTATTATCTGCTTGCTAGTGCCTACATAAGCTGCACTTACAATTCTGAAACAGTTGTAAATGATATCCTTGTTTTTATTCTGTGTGTTACATTGTTTCTGCTTTCCCTACATACTGTTTGATACAGTTGCTACTGGTTTTCCTGTCTCATGAAAATAACTACAATAGCTTGAAATTATAGCCCATCTAGAAATACTGACATGTTGTTTAGATTTATGGTAGTGAGAGCACTGTGATTTACTGCTAGACATATATTATAGAGCTCCATTGGCTCTAGCTTCTGGCTGTTTAAATTGGTTTACTATCCTAGCTTGTTTCTCTCAGTCTGCACTGAGCTGTGCTTAGTGCACCACCACTTCAGGTCTCACTAGACATTGTGTCATATGTGCAAGGGTTTTTGTACATAGGAAGCCTTGCTTGAATCAAACAGAATTCAGTACTCTGAATCTGTGGCCTCATTCATCTGCACTGAGTCCAGATAATACACCCCTGTAGCAGAAATTACAGTATCTCCCACTCAGCCCAGTATAACTAATCACCCCCTTTTGAGCAGATAAAACAGCTCTACAGCAGCAACTACAGTAGGCTCCCCCAGCCCAAGAAAATGAATCACTCCTTTACAAGTATCACCACAGACCAGCCAAGCTTCACCATCCTTCAGTTTCTGTATCCAAACTATTTCCCCACCTAAAACAACCCCCAAATCTGGCAAACAAGAACTGCAGAATAGCACTCTCCTGCAGTTTGTTTAGCCAGCCTGATTGATATGGGTGTCTTGAGACACGGTAGGTATTGCCTTATGCTGTGTGATAACTACCTACTACTCAAACAGCACAACGCAGTGAGTCAGAGATGTATTTATTTAATGTCACTGGAAGCTAAGTGCTTCCACACTGTTGCTACTGTTGTGAGGATTGTTAGCAGCTCACCCCACAGTGCAACTCACATTGTATGCCGCGGTTCTAAAGCTTAACCTGCCCAAACCTCAAAGGTCTCTGAAATACTGCAAGGGCATTAAGTACCCTCAGCAGCATTCCAAGCCTCTGACACAGGCAAAGACTACCACCTCACAAAGTAACCAAGATTACACTGTCTCAGTTACTATGCCATTAAGGCAAGCATCCACACAACCCAATATTCTAGCCATAGGTGATTCCATAGTGTGACATACTGCTGCATCAGTCAACAGTCTAAGTAAGGAAAAAGTGATGGTTAATTGCCTGTCTAGGGTCATGATTCACCAGATCACACAAATACTCAAGTCCTTAAACATTATGACTGTGCATGTGAGCGCTAATGACTTGAGATGCATCGCCCTGTGCTCTATGAAGAGAGACATGATGTACCTCTCCAACTATGTGACCCAGGCAGTTATGAGCCTAGCATTAAGCAGCATTTTGCCTTCTCCAAGGATAATATCTCAATACAAGCAAAAGATAATTGACTTCAATAAATAGCTTAACTTTTGATGTCATTCAAGGGGGTACAATATCTGTCAGATAAGGAGAACATGGTCAGCAGACCACATCTATCCCCTCTAGGCTTTATTGTATTGGCTGAAACATTATTCGCTCCAATTGTGTAAGACAATGCCAGTGGAATTAAACCACCTACACAACAAAACAAACTAAGGAAAACTGATTAATGCTAGGATCTCCACTCTCCTCAACATACATCTCAACTGTCTGGATTTTCACAGAATGTCCAGATTTTTGCCTCATATTTTTGGTTTGTTCCTCATAAAATTTTTGGTTTTCTGGAAAATCAGCGAGAATGTCCCTGAGCTTACATGTAGCAACTACAAGACTGTCATACACTGGAGAAAAGAGAATATTCTAAGAAACAGCAATTTTGGACTTTGTATATCTTAAGTCTTCATATTTGGTCATACAGCTTTGGTATTCCAGGATTCACACTAACCTTATCTGAATATCAAATGGTTACCTCCAAAATGTGGCATTTATGTTCTACAAATGAAATAATCAAAGAAGTAATACAGAGATACAATGATTTTCTGCAGTTTATTGGTTATGTCTGCAAGTATGATGCATGCTATAGTTCAAACTCACTGACCAAAGATTAAGTTATTGTCTGTGTAATGATTCATATGTCTTTTATTTCATCATTTGCTTTCAGCCCCTCCAATTAATAATGCAATAAAAATATGCATTTTTCCCTGAATATGACAATACTACATATTTGACAAATGAATAAGAAGAAAAAATCCAAGACTATATGTGTGTATAAATGAACTTGTGGGATAATCTAAACCCCACACAGCAAGTCACACAGAAAAAAAAAACAGAAACCGCAGGTAAAATGTACAAAGGAGAAAGCATTTGCAAAATGTACCTGTCAAGGGTTTGGAGCAAAATGTTTCTAGTATAACCAGATGAGGTACCTATGGTTCAAATGCATGCAGAAGGCTGGCAAACAAAAGTCACATGAGACGATAATAATCATATCAAAACACTAGTGGTAGGTTGTCTTCTTGAAACTCCAGATGCTCCAGATTATCACAGGGGCCTGTGCCCTTTCCTGGAAAAAGGTGGAGAAGCTGTTGCAAAGAGTGATTATGCATCAGATATAATTATTGTTAAGCATGTAGTTGTAAGCAATATTACCTGTCCTAGTAATCTACTCTGGTTAGGGCCATGGGGTACTTTTTCAAGTGCCATTGGCAAGGGTTTATTTGGACGTAGAAGGAGAGTCAGGAAAATAAGCAGGCAACAGTGTTTGATGACATACCTGTAGATATGCTAATGGGTACTGGTTCTGATAATGCAGTATCCTGTTTACATATAGTAACACACAGCCAAGAATGAAGGCAATTATGTGGGAAAAGTAGCAGATGTGATAGCCAGCTAGTGTCCTTTTTCTGCTGTAGGTTGATATGAGGCCACTAAAAATATTGGGGGTTGGGGATGGTATAATGGTTTGGCTCTCATCCTTAAAGGGAAATGGGCTATGCTCAAAATGGCCTACAAGGGCAGCCGGCATAGTAATTACCTATGACTCTGAACCTACATGATTGTGATAAATGGTTGTGATAGGCCTGAACAAAGGCCACACTTGGATTTATCTGAAAGAAGTTAATTCAGGGAAAGGAATTCTTGATAGCAGTGAGTATAAATATAATATGCAGTTGTCAAATATAGTTGTAGTTCCATTAAAAGGAGAATCGTGGAGGTATACAAAAATGGTGTTAAAGCAATCAAGGTTGTCAGACTCCAGTTTACAAAACTTGAGGAACATAGTCAAGGAACTACTAATGCAGAAGGAAAAGGGGAGTTTGTATTCTGAAAAATGAGTGTGCTGTGTAAAAACTGGACATCTAAATGGGAGCTATAGAGAGAAAAATTAAATAAGCTGGTAGTCCCAAGAGCTTATCATTAGGCACTTCTGGCCATGCCTCATGAAATTCTTTTTCCATGCCATATGACCATGAAGCAGCAGACTGGCAGACTGGAATGTATGAAAAAAAAAAAAAAAAAATATATATATATATATATATATATATATATATATATTTTTTTTTTTTCCGGTTCAATTCTCGGCTGGAGTGCCTTCTGTGTGAAGTCTTCATGTCCTCCCTACAGTGGAGTGAACTTTAAAGACATGCAGGCATGTGTGTAAGTGTGTGTGCCTTCTGTGAAGGCTGGGTGCTGGTCTGGCAACTCAACACTGTAAAACTCCACTGCTAATCAATAGCAGACTGGTGATCCACTGTAGCGATCCCTAACTGGGAAACGCTGAAAGACATTTTAGTCTAGACATTAAAATATGTAGAATGGTACTGAAAAACTTGCTAACAGTGGCAAAAGGCTGTTAAAAAATAAAGCTAGGGTGCACCCAGCTGGTACAGCATCAAAAAACACAGAGGCCCAACAAAGAGTTAAAATGGCAGGGTTATCAACCAGGATAAAGAAATAAGAGATAAAATGGTAAAAGTGATTTACCTTTTCATGAAAAACTCAACAGTGCCTTTTTAAACAAAATGCTGGGTGCAACATGAAATGTATCTTTTACCTCAAACTTTATTTTTTGGGGGGTTATCAACAAAACTCATGGATTTAGAACAGGGGAAGTCTGAGTAGAACTGCAATAATCTAGGAAAATTGTACATTCTTTCAAAGAAAAATGCATGGAAATTGAACTAACTGCATAAACTTTGTATCAAATTAGAAATTAACATGTACATATTTGGTCAAAATGGAAAAGTAAAAGAAGCTGCATTGTTCTTGTCTTTTCAACTAAATAAAAATAAATGAAACTTCATTATTCTTGCATTTTTAGCTAAAGTTCAGTATATGAAAGATAAATGAAAGAAGATGTGTAAAACGGAATAGAACTATATTTGCCTCTGTAAAAATATATTGCAGCTTGGAGATGCAGCTATAGGTTCATAGGTTCATAGGTTGGTACTAGGCTATCAGCCCTAGGGCCTATACAAGCCTAGCCATAACAATTCCCTTGCTATTTCTTCCCACACTATTTACTTCCCTGGATCCCTGTCTAGCAGGGCAACTGACATGATCCCCGGGGTGAATTTCCTTTCTCCCATCCAATCATCAAGGTTCCTTTTGAAGAGGCCCAGGGAGGCACTCTGCTTGACATGTATGGGCAATCTATTCCAGAGTCTGGGGAGTCTCTGGGTCAGGAACCTATCCCTCCAGCATGTTTTGTTTATTGTGATGACAAGGTTTAGATCCCTGGAGCGTGTGGCTCTGAGTGATTGGGATTTCTTTAAGTGTAGCATGTCCAACAGCTCTGGGTTTGACATGACCTTGTATGTTAAGCAGAGATCGCCTCTGAGTAGACGATATGCGACAGAGTATAGCTGGAGTTTTTTAAGGTGGTCAGCATAGGGCATCTGCTTTAGGCCTGTGATTCTTTTAGTGAGGTATTTCTGTGGCCTTTCCAGTTGTTGCAGATGTCTTGAGAGGTACATACCAAATGGGGCATTGTATTCTATAATGGGTCTAATGAGGGATGAGTACAGTGGGACAATGACCTCCTTTTTTCTGGATGAAAAGCCCTTAGTGATGAGGTGTGCCACATAGAAGGATTTCCTGATTATTGTGGCAATGTGGTTATCGAAGGTGAGACCACTGTCCACCTGTGTCCCTAAGTCTCTTATCACACTTTCAGTGTTTAGTGTACTGCCACCTATATGGTAATTCACGGATACATGTTTTTTCCCAAAGGGGATAACTATACATTTCTTGGCATTGATCTTGAGCCCATGGCTCTGGCACCAAGCATCTGTTTCTGTAAGGTCCTTTTGTAGAGTATCCACATCATTTGTGGATTCAATAATGGCTCCCAGTTTGCAGTCATCTGTGAACTTTGTTAGCCAGAGTCCCTTAGTGTTGGCCTGTACTTCAGAGAAGTAGATGCCAAACAAGAGTGGTCCCAGGACTGAACCCTGAGGTACTCCACTTGTCACTTGTCTGGAGCTGGATTTGGAGTCGGCTACTTTTACAGTGTGGGTTCTTTCAGTAAGCCAGTTAGCAACCCATTGGGTGACAGAGGGATTAATGCCCAGTTTAGTAAGTTTATCTATGATTCCAGAGTGGGGGATGGTGTCAAAGGCCTTGGCAAGGTCTAGATAGCTGTGTGGACCACCTTACCCTTGTCCATGGCTCTGGAGACTGATTCAAAGAAGTCAATCAGGTTCAGGAGACAAGAGCGGCCCTTCACGAACCCAAACTGGGTGGGGTCCAGTGTTTGAAGGTTGCCAATGTTTTTGTTTATAAGTTCCATGATAATATGCTCCATGGCCTTGCAGATAAGGCTTGTCAGACTGATGGAACAGTAGTTTCTGGGATCCAAGGTGGATCCCCCCCTTGTGGAGTGGGATAACTGTAGCTGTGCGCCACTCAGTGGGCACGAATCCTGAGGTGAGGCTATGATTAAACATGACACTTAGGTGAGGTGCCAGTTCATTTTGTAGTTCATGTAGTACACAGCCCAGGATGTCATCTGGTCCCATGGATGCTGTATTCTTAGCTTTGGAGAGTGCATTTTTTACCTGTGTGGCCATTATTACCGGAATTTGGCAACCTTCCAGTATTGAGATGGGCCATTTAGTGGGTGAGAGGGGGGTGAAGTTGGCACTGAATTGATCTGCCAGGATATTGGCAATATCCTTGGGATCAGAGTATTTTATACCATTCTGTTTTAGCTCAGAGCAGATCTGAGCATTGCCATTTAGATTCTTGACATAGTTATAGAATGCCTTGTGGTTGTCTTTGGAATCTTTGGCAATTTTATTTTCGTAACTAGCTTTGGAGGATTTTATGAGGGATCTCAGTTTCTTACTGAGGCTTATAAGGGAGTTTTTTGCATCCTGGGATTTTCCTCTTTTCTGCAACAGTTTCTTCCTTTTGTTGTAAAGTTTGTTTATGGCAGGGGACCACCAGATTGGCTTCCTTTTTTTGGATGAGAGCACCTTGGTTCTATTTGGGATGGCACGATTCATGCATGAGTGGATGTGCTCGCACAGTGCCTTAGTGTAGGATTCAGGAGTTGAACTTTCAGTTCCCGTCTGCATGGGTGTCATGAAGTTTGTCACTTCTGACTTGAGTAGTATGAAGTTAGCTTTGGAGAAGTTTTTTATGGTGGTTTCCTTACTGGGGAGTGGGGGTGGGATCTGGATGTTAAGGGTGATTAGCTTATGGTCAGACATGACTAACGAGGGGGCAACCATAGGTGTGGAGCATCGATTACCCATGTTGGTAATGACCAGGTCTAGAATATTGGACCCCCTGGTGGGACTATGGATTAGTTGATCCAGGGCGTTGGAATTTATGAATTCCAAGAACCGTTGGGCAAAGGTGTTGGTACAGGAGTAGTTTTCCCAGTTAATGGCAGGGTAGTTAAAATCACCCAGAATTAGGATGTTTGGTTCTATCTTAATATTTTCCAGTATGTTTAGAAAGGTGTAGTGAGAATCTTGGGATATGGTGGGGGATCTGTAGCAAGCTACAATTTGGATTGCAGTCTTACCTAGTGTTAGTTGCACCTGGAGAATTTCAGATGCATTGTATTGGGCAACTAGCCTGGTGGTGTGAATATCCTTGGTGAATATTGACACTCCTCCACCTTTAGTGTTTCGGTCCTGATTTGGTGGCCAAAAAGTGTGGTAAGAGTTGTAGCCTGGTATTGCAGGGGTGCTCTCTGGAGCCTTGAACCAGGTCTCAGTTACTGCACAGATATCGATGTTCTCCATTTTTAGGAGTGTCTCGAGAGAGTGCATTTTGAGGTTTAGACTTCTAGCATTGAGTAGCATTACCTTCAGATTTTGCGTGCTTGTACCTGTTACAGTGGTGGTTTTGTCCTTTGAACTTTGCCTAAAAAAGGCACTATAGGGGTTGCAAGAGCCTTAGCCAGTAACCTGAATCCCAGGGGCGACAAGTGCAGACCATCTCTGGCAAAGCATCGTGGTCTGTCAATCATGTCATCCCAGGCAGACAGATACTGGATCCCCTTTGAATGACACCAGAAGCTTAGCCAATTGTTGAAGTCAATCATTTTGTCCTTATATTGTGGTATCATTCTGGGCGAAGGCAGGATGCTACTCAGGGCTAGGGTCATACCTGCCTGGGCCACATGATCCGAGAGCTCTTCCATGTCTCTTTTCATGTAGTCCAGGGAGGTACGCCTCAAGTCATTCACTCCAACATGGACAATGACAGAGTCATATTTGTACTTGTTGTGGAGTGACTTGAGTGCATGCGTTATGTGGTGGATCCTGGCACCCGACAGGCAGCTGACTGTAATTTTCTCCTTGTTCAACCTAGTGAGAGGGACATCAGTGTGCCGGACTATAGAGTCACCTATGACTAAAGTGTTTTGTACATTGTCTTGCCTTAGGGGCTGTTGCTGGGTGGCACACTGGTGTTGTGAACTATGTGACACTTTGGTTGTGATTGGTGTTTGTTTGCGTTTCAGCTTCAGAGGTCCTTGTTGCTTGGGCAGGTTACAGTTAGGGGCCTCTGCATATGTGGATTTAGTGTTGCTATGTGTGGGTGTTGGTGGTGTGGGTTTAGAAGGGCTATGTGTTGCTTGAGGTGTAGTGTGGGTGTTAACCTTCTCCTCTTGACTGTCTAGCACAATCTTGGGTGGAGAGAGCTTTGCTTCTATTTTGGCTATGTAAGTGCATCTCTCACAGGTTGTAGTGTTGGGTGGTAGGAGGAGAGGGTTATCTGTGTACATGAGGCAATTGCTGCATTGCCCCAGTATGCCCAGATTCACCAGGTGGACAGCAGAAATCACTGGAAGCTGACCCTTGGACATGCCTGGTTTGGTGCTTTTTTTTTTTTTGTAAAGTACAGGAGCTGTTTTCCCTTACCTTTGCAAGGTACTTTGCAATTATAGGCTGTTTAGTGCCTACTATTATTTTTTCCTTATTGACAAGGAGAGTTGAGTGCTTGTATCAGTTTAAGGCTTCCTAGTGCTTTCCAGCAGGTACAAGTGCTAGTCACAGGAATGCTTTAAGGTAAGATGAAAAAAAATGCACACTGCAGTGTGCACTAGAGAAGTTAGATGTGAAAGTAGGTAACTTAAGTTTTACCTGCTTAAAAAGTTAAGGTTTAGTGGAGAGTTACTATTTTTAAAACAGCAAGATGGATTGAAAGGGGTGGTCACTTTTGTATTCTGGTACTATGGAATACAGTAGGATGGCCAATAAATTTAAATTGTTGAAGGGGAGGGATTTCAAAAATGATGATTTTGTGATTACTCACACAAGCCAGTGAAAGTAGAGACGAAATGATATATATGGTCAGATTAACATAAGAGGCAGGCAACTAGAAAGACAATGGTATTTAACAAGACAACTGTGACTGGGTGGGAGGGTAGGGAAAAAATTCTGCCTGACTCAGAAGAGAGAGAGAGAGCTGTGGTCTCTTTTGAAGTTTTAATATGCTGTTAAAGCAGAATGCAAGTAAAACACAAGGTAAAGAAAACAAACCACCGTATTCAAAGTATAGAAAGGCAATAAATTAATACAAAATACAAAAAATAAAAGCAAACTAACCTTTCCTTCACAGCAAAGTGTAGCAGAGTCTGGATGAGCCTGTCTTGCTTTTTGACTGTTTGCACGGTCACAGAGTCTGTTGTGTGAAAATTCTGGCTCAGTCACACAACAACGTCTTTTTTGGATAATAGGTTATTTAGATCGACTCAAGACGTATGTAACTGTGGAATAGGAAGGGCACAGAAAATGTCACAGAGTCTTGTTGTGTGAAGATTCTGGCTTGGTCATACAATGATGCCTTATTCATATAATAGGTTATTAAGACTCTCCCCCCTTAGATGTATGTAACTATGGAATGCTAAGTGTATAGGAAATCCTGTTTGGCTACTTACAGACAGAGGGGAGCAATGTTAATTCAAAAGGTATCAGATGTACAGAAGCTGTAGAAATCTCTGCTTTGCTTGCAAGTCAGGATCAAGCTGCACTGCCTGTAAGAACTATAAATGCCATTTTGTACTGACAGGCCAGAAACAGTAAGGATGCAGGATATCTTTAACACAAAGCTAATAGCTTGTAGTTTATATGCTAGGATTTTTCTGATAAACTTGTTTTTTCCAAATGTTTTATTTTCAATTTCCTGTACAAATCTCTTGCTGTCTGCACATTTATTGGAAGAAAATGCTTAAACATATTTATTTATTTATTTATTTATTTATTTATTTTAAGTTAAGAATGGTATTACTCAACTGATAATGTATGGGGCCGTTGGTTTATTTATTAGTCTAAGGGCTTATTCATTGTACCTGATTAGCAAATTGTGTGCTATCTGTCCTTTAAAGGTTACTGCTCAGATACGTTTGCTACCATTCCACAAAGAAAATGTTGGTATATTTTAAGTTAAACAGTAAAGAGTAAAAACAGTAAAGAGTATTTTTATTTTGTTAGTATACCTTAAAATGTGGGAAGGAGAGAGTTGCTGCTGCAGAGGCATTGCTTGCTTCCCATTCCACATATACAAAACAAATCTGTTCAAGTTTCAATCGCTGTTGGTAAGATAGTACTGGAAGGTATTGGGCTCAGTCTGAGGTGGTGAAATCCTAGGGAGCCACTGATTTTATCTTTGATCTATAGCTGCGTGGCATGTAACTTGTGTAGTCATGGCAGGAGGTGTCTATTTCCCAAAGTTGAGGCCAATTGCCCTTTGTATTTTAATGGATACTGGGAGGGGTGGATGGGGTAAAAAACAAACTGCTGGCTCAGTTTGCACATCAAATACTGATGGCAGATGTGCAGCAGTTTAATCCATAGGCCCTGACCATCACAGCCTCCTTAATGCAAATGCCTTTATGTTCCTTTAATAACAGATGTGCACATTTACTTTTTCTCATAGGGAATGAATACGTAATTCATAAAATCATAAATATATTTTACTTTTTAATTTAACAGCTTAAACTACCATTTTTGTCAATAAATGTAATTTTTTTTGAAATGTAAATCATAACTATATTTTACTATATACTATAAAATTATATTTTATAACATAAGAACGTAAAGTACCATATTTGTCTCTGAAAGTGACATTTTCCAGCATTTGAAATATTATCAGATAGAGAAAAGAGAGAAAAACATTAATAAGAATTGTAATTTGGTATTTAGAAGTTCAAGGTGGAGCTGTTATATATGTCTACACATAAAAGCTCAAACTAACTGCAGTTTATAACTGACTATCAAGATTTGCTGTCCAAAAAATGCCAACAAATACCAATCTGTCAAGTCTATTCCCCGGATTTACTAAACTTCCATGTAGGACAAATTTAGTCCTGCACGGAAGTGGCAGTTTAAGAGGAGGATGGCAGCACGCCATGCATATTAATGAAGGCACGTTGCCTGAACTTCCCATGCTACACAGAGTGTGGACGAGTGCAGGGGGTGTGTCTGAGAGCAGAGCTCACAGAATAAACACGCCCCTGCAAAGTAGAACAGAAGAAAGTGTAAATAAATGAGTGAGACCGTTCACAGGTGTCCACATATCCCCACCAACAGTCCCCATGTGTTCAACAGCAATAGTACATTTAAATGAAATGAAGAGACCCTTTTATTTATTTTTTTTAAAAACCCGAGTACAGCTAACCGTAGGTGCGCAAGTGTGCCCATCACCTAGCCATGGTTAAAGCAGCTGAAAAGGCTGAAGAGGATAACAAGGAATATATATGCAAATGAAGCAGCACAATAATAGTGTAGTGTTAGAGCATCCGCCTAATGAACAGGAATTCCCGATTTGAGTCCCACTCCAGCACATATAATTTTCCATGTGAAATCTGTATGTGAACATAATTTTACATCTTTTTGCCATATAACCTACATAAGAACATTTAAATGTGAACTGGAGTACTGCATGAAATGCACATGTGAAGTGTCAGTGTCCTAATGAATAAGGGACTAGTAAGCAGGTTTAAGCACAAATAAGCCGTAGTAAGCATATATAAGCATTAGTAAGTGTATTTAAGTGCGTTTGAGCAGTGGGTAAGCATTGCCTACACAGATTAAGCAAGGTAGAAGCTAACTGAGTGTAATAAACTGTAACTGGTGGTTAGCAGTGCTTACCATCGTGCAAACTCGCGCAAACTTGCTTACAACTGCTTTAAAGTGCCTTAATCACTCTGGATCCAATGGCCCATGTTCTGCCCAGCAACAAAATAAACTGCCTTTGCAAGGCTCAAACTCAGGACCCTGTATACTATTGTCAGAGTAGTTAACCACTAAACCATCATAGCAATAGCCATGCATGAGGTATCAGCAAACTAATCCTCACCACAGGAAAATTAAACCAAACATGTGAACTCTATCTATGTACAGTGTGATGTTGGATAACCTGCCACAGAACATTTATTTATTTATTTACATTTGTTGACCAGGAGTGTCCGACTGGATGTAGGTCCATTTTTAGTGGAGGCCCGTGGAGAAAAGCTCCACAGTTAAAATAAACAGACAGTAGTTACATTGGATTGCATAGCGATTAACAATTTAACATAGCAATTAATTACAAACATATTTACAGATGAAGAACATCATACATCAGTAGACAACTAAAATCTTTATCTGCGAAGTACATAACAGACATTAACAAATGTTACGATAAGAAGTTCCTGCTGTATAATAAGTACTGGGCTTATGAGCATCTGAGCTTGCTATAATCAAGGTAGTTAGTAGGGTGGAAAGAAAGGTAGTGGTTGGATGGGGTGAATGATATTAGAGTGGGAGATGCAAGGGCATAGCCAGCATGTTATTAGGTGCGCTTTTAGTAAAGTTTTGAAGTGGGTGCATGATGGTACGGAGGTAATTGTGGGCGGGAGGGAGTTCCATAATTTGGCTATGGCGCAAGAGAATAGTGCTTCACCAGCAGAGTTATTGGCTTTAGTGATCTGCAAGTGATTTTTGTTGCTGGATCTTAGTGGTCTGGTGGTGTGATAGGGTTGGAGTAGATTCTGGAGGGATGGGACATTTAGTGGATGGTTTACTAGTTTGTGGGCAAGTCATAGTTGATACCATTGAAGGAGGTGAGGGAGTACAAGCCAGCCCAGTTCGGCAAGTGAGAGACAGTGGTGACTACGGTAGGATGCCCCTGTGGTGAATTTGGTGATTTTGTTGTAGCAGGTCTCTAGCTTGTTTAGATAGTATGGCCTTAGGTTGATATATATTGGAGAGGCATAAAGTAGGGTGGAGATAAGATGGGAATTTGCTATTGAAATCTTTGCTGCTTTGGTGAGAAGTTGCTTATTTCTGTATAACACTCCTAGTTTTTTGTGGACTTTTTTATGGTCATGGATATGTAAATGTCAAATTTTAGTTTATTGTCTAGTTCTACTCCTAGCAATTTGGTGTGTTCAGTTGGGTATATAGTGGTGTTGTCTTTTGCTGTGATGTTAAAGTGAGAGTTGTTTTGAGTATGTTTGGTGGGTTGGAAGATGAGTAGTTTAGTTTTGTTTGGGTTGAGTATTAATTGGGCATCGGATAACCAAGTTTCAACAGAGGAAAAGGCTTCCTGTGTGACATTTTGCAGTTTGGCTAGGGACTGGGCTGAGCAAATGATGGTTGAATCATCTGTGTATTGTATGAGTGTGCCATGTTTGGTGGCAGAGGATAGATTATTGGTAAAAACAGTGAAGAGTAGGGTTCCAAGGATGGATCCTTGGGGAATCCCTATGGAGACAGGTAGTTGGGGAGATATGTCATTCTGCCATACAATGGATTGTTGGCGGTCAGACAGGTAACTCTGAAACCAGTTGGTGACTGATTGAGAGAAGGATAGGTGATTGAGGCCAGAGATGAGTTGTTTGTGTGGGACCATGTCAAATGCTTTAGATAGGTCTAGGAAAGTAGCAGAGGAGAGATAGCCATTGTTTTTATGCTGAAGGATAGTGTTAGTAAAGGAGAGTAAGGCAGTGGTGATGCTATGGTTTGGTTGGAAACCATGCTGAGTATTGGAAAGGAGGTTATTAGTAAGGAGGTAGTCTGAGACCTGAGAATGTATGCATTTCTCTAGTATTTTGGAGAGTGGAGAGAGAATAGCTATGGGGCGGTAACTGGTTAGTTCTGTGGAGGGGCCGCCTTTGTGGAGGAGAATTATATGTGATAATTTCCACAGTGTGGGAACATAACTTTCTGACAGAGATTGGTTAATCAAGATGGATACTGGGTAGGCCAGAGCATCAGCTGTGATTTGTAGGTATTCACTTGAGAGGTTGACTGCTGCTAATTTGGTGGGCTTAAGTTTAGTTAAGAGTTTTTTTTATGTTGGAGGTAGGTACAGGAGAAAAAGAGAAGGCAGTGGGGAGATTACTAGTTGAAGGTGTGGGTTGGAGGGGAGGGGGATTGTGTTGTTTAGCTAGTGATAGTATGGTTTGTGTGAAGTGTGTGTTGAATGAGGTAGCAATATTTTTGCAGGAGTGAGGGATGTTAGGTGGAGGGGTACTGACTTTACCTGGGTGGAAGATGGAGTTTATGGAGGACCAGAATTGTTTGGGGCTGTGTTGGGAGGAGTCTAGTGCAGACTGGTAGTATTGGAATGTGTCCTGTTTTATTAGCTTTTTAACTCTATTGCATTATTCTAGGAATTTCTGTCTAGTTGAGGGGGTTTTGATTTTGTGCCAGTGCTCCCTGGCTTTATCCCTGTTTTTCATTTCTGACTTAGTGGTTTTCTGTAGCCATGGGGAAGGTTATGCTTTCTTTCTGGAAAGTCTTATGGGGGCATGGTAATTAAGGATGCTCAGGAAGGTAGTATTAAAAAATTCAACTGCGTCATCAGGACTGAGGTGCTTTAGGGGATGCCAGTTACATTCTTTGAGGGATGAAATGAATGTGATTTGGTTAAAGTTTAGTTCTTTACGTATCTGACGGTAGATGACAGGTTTAGCTTGGTATAGGTATTTTTTGATTAGGAATGTTGTGGAGTGATCACTGAGGCTATCTGATAAGCAGCCTGTTATATATGACTGGGGGCTTTTACTGACTAGTATCCAATCCAGGGTAGTCTGCTTGCTCAAGTTTTTATTTATCCTGGTTGGCGGCTGGACTAGTTGGGTGAAGCCATGAAGGTTTATATGATGGGTTGGATTGTTGCCAGAACAGGATTGCCAGTCAATATTGAAATCACCTAAAATTATAGTTTCTTGGGGGATATGGTGGGTAGACCAGCTGAGGAGGTTTTCTAGTGGAGGGATGTTTTGGCCAGGTGGGAAGTAGCATCCAATTATGTTGATGGTTTTGTTTTGGTTTATTTTGAGGTTGGTATATATTATTTCTTCATTGCCTATTTGTGGAGCTGATGATTTTAAGATCTGGATGTTTAGATGCTGTTTAAATATTATAGATACACCGCCTCCTTTCTTGTTTAGCCAGTCTACTCTTAGTATGCCGTAACCGGTAGGGAGTATTTGCTCACTGGTAATGTGAGGTTTTAGCCAGGTTTCTCTTAGGATGACTATATCTGGGGAGTGCAAGTCTGTAGTGGCATGGAGTTCATGGACTTTGTTGGATATACTTCTAATACTTAGGCATAGTAGAAGGAAGTCACTTGGCTTTCTGTTGGCTGTGATATGGGAGAAGATGTGGTTTCTAGTCTGATTATGAGGATTGGGGTTGGAGATGGTAGGGTCAGGGTTGGGGTGGATGTATCCACTTAGGGCTAGTTTTGATATGCATGAGGTTATTAGTTTTCTCAGTTTTTGAATGTGTTTGTTTATTAGGGAAACTTTATGATTGTGCTCTGTGGGTAATAGGTATGCTGGGAGGGTTACTATGTTAAGTTGTAGGGATGCTTTATATTTGAGTAATATAGTTGGTAGAATATGCGGGGGGTGCATAGGGATAGTTCTTGAGTTGGTTCACATAAATATGTGAACTGGAGTACTGCAGCAGGCATACATTTGAGGTGTTATTGTAATAAAGTATTGAAGTTTCAAGGACCTCATACAGGGTATGTACACATGAATCACAGATACCAGACACATATATAACCTGTAATGAAGAATAAATCATTGCCAAATGGCAAATATAGTGATAAATCAACTATGAAGCAATGCTAACCACAGTACAGCTCATGTTAGTAAGTGTAAGCAATGTGCAGGGGAGCCAATTCAATCTGCCTAGTGATGTACCTCTTTAAATAGTGCCAACTTTATGTAAGCAGGTGTGCCCATAGCTTAGCCTTTTCAAATCTGGCCAATCACAGCAAAGTGTGGGAAAATGGCCATATTTAAACCCCACAGGTGGGAATACGTCTCATAACTGGTTGTAGCTTCCCACTGCAGGCAGAATGGCTGGTGTGGGTGAAGGCACTCGATTCTGAAAGCAGTGCTGGGGCATTCAGGATTCAAAATTCATGGTATGGCTCCTGGTAGAACACCATGATCAGAGACTACTGCAGGGCCAATACCAGGGCTTGCAGTACAAAACGGAGGCCTGGGACAGTCTCACCCGTGACCTCACCAGTGCCACAGGTATCACCTGGACTGGTGAGCAGGTCAAGCACCACCATGCTGACCTGAAGCAGCGGAGGGGGGATGTCCTGGCACAGTGGATCCAGGAGTGTCGGCAGATGGCCAATGCCCCAGTACTGAGTAACTACACATTCTACTAAGTAGTAAATAATTGCCTAGCTTGTGTATACTATGGACAGGTATGGCTAAATATCAACATTTCTCTGACAGCTGCAGATGAGCGGGCTGCGAACCAGCAAGCCCATGATGCTGAGCTGCAAAGGCTGCGTTGCGAGGCACGTTAGTAATCAGTCTGCATGGACTATCATAACAAAGATTATAAGAGCCTTTGAAAGTGTTGTACCAGTAGAAATAAATGTGTTAATAGTCTGTGAATAAAGGTATAACCCCTGGAGTGCTTCTGTTCACTCATCTCTCATATGTTTGCAATCTGTTCCATACTATAAATAGTACTGCTGCATCTTAAGCAGTGTCACCACACCGTGGTATGCAGATAAAATGGGTATGAAGGTCTGCATAACAATGTTGGAAGTGCCAAGAGGTCAGACATATTGTACAAGTTAGGGAGTCTTAGATAGAAAACAGTCTAAAGCTGTACATCAATTCCCTGATAGCACAGTGTTAGCAATACTTTTTTGTCACACACAGCAGGGGTTTGACTCCTGGGAGTGCTACTAAATTGTATGCATAATCATACCCAACAACCGTACAGACTGGGATACAATGTTCAGATAGAAAGCTGTATGCATAATTACACCCAACAACTGTACAGAAATTGCTTAAATGTTCAAATTGTAAGTTGTATGCATATTAATACCCCACAACTGTTCCAATCTGTCCAGCATGTCCAGATAAATGGCCCATATCACCAGCTTAGTACCCTGTTCCCTTGAAAGTTCAGTGTGATGATCCAAGAAATGTAGGCAGCTGTCAATGACATATAACTGATAGTCGAACATGTACATAGTCAGAGAATGTATATGAAAACAAACCTGTCATTCTAGCACCTCACCCAATGTGTATGACGGCAATTCCCAACATATGTTGCATTAACACCTGCAGCCTGTCATGCCTGTATTTAAGACACAGGTCACGTATATAATAATCTATAAACATACCAGTGTACAATATAAGGTCATTGTGTAGTGTAATGGAAAGATCACTGCAGTGACTAAGAATGTTGTGAAAACTACAAGGATATATTAGTTGTTAATTGAATCCTCTCTCTCACCCCTACCATATGTACAAAAATAACCCAATGACACTCCTCAACTGGTATGTGTACACTCCAAACATTTTTGGGACATATGTCCTAATGGTTAATAAATATTCACATTTGTTTCTATGCATGTGCCATGTTAAAACACACCCATATTGGTGGCCTGTTGCCATCAATAAAACCCACATGCTCCTGTAATGGCCACTGTTGTTCCGTATATGCATGTGTTCTGCTTGCTCTGCAACTGTGTTAAATCTGGTGTGTCAGGTTAAGGCGAATACCTATGCATGTTGTTATAACTAATCCTGAATGCTGTTGACTGTTACTAACCCATATCTGCCAGAAACCTGTGACAACACAGCTCGTATGGGAAGACCAGTCCCAGCAGACCCACCTGTCCCACCTCAGCTGATCATGGCACTGGGCACAAGCACATCTGGGGCCCAGTTTGGGACCTCCTCCTCCGTGGGCCCTGCACCACCTTTGGGAGGAACCGCTGCAGGGGATGGGGCTCACCCCCCTCAGAGCAGGCATGGAGGGGAACCTGTCACCCATCAACAGGTCTGGGTCGTGGTGCGTAGGGAGCTCGAACTGGAGTGCTGAGAGCAGCTACGCCAGCCTGAGGGCTGAGTGTCACTATTAGAGGGTGAGCCTGCCCCTCCTACACAGCCCCCAGCACAGCCACCTTCGGGGCCATGAAGGTGCAATGGTGAATGCCTATGGGTAGGGACCTCAGTCCCACTGTTTCCAGTTGGGGGCTAATGGGCTTGTGACTTCCAAGCACCCCTCCCTGTCCAAGGTGTTTACCCCCCACATTTGTCATATACCGGCCCTGTATGCATCTTGTGTGTCTTGTCTGTTAACCTACCCAACCTCCCTCCCCAAATATACCGACTACCCCTCCCCAACATCCCATTCTCACCTGAAAAAAAGGGCAATCTGTTCCCACAAAAAAATCTCGCCCCATACATAGCTGTCCATTTTGCAAACGTGTCCACCAGACACATGTAATCTGGTATAATTGACGTCACAATGAATATAAGTTGTCCTCACCCCTTTCGCAGGGTTTGAGGGCCCAAAAGTACTTGCGGATATAGTGTATATGCACAGCTGTTGCTGTAGACGAAATGGGCAGCTATGGACTTTTCCTAAACCCTTCCTGCACATGCCTAGCTATTTTCCCTACTGTCTTTCCCTCTTTGTGCCCCATTTCTCACCACTTTCCTATCAACCCCTTTTTTCCATCCATTGGTCATGATTCCATGAGGTGCTCTAGCTCCCGGTAATCTGCCTCATTTTGTTCCACAGTTGTTCATTCTTTTGGGAGTCTTTCTATCCCTCCAGCCCTCCCGCACGTAACTATTAACAACGGGTTGCGAGGTTCCCCGTCTTGTGGCCTTGGGGATCTAGATTTTTAGATTTGAAGCATGTGTTCATTTCATTGAATTTGTTTGGCCTTGTCATGTGACAGGCAGTCTGGGTCTAGCAATGAAAAGCCCGGAGAATATAACTGGAGTTCTTTCAGTCGGGCAGCATAAGACAGATAAGAGAGAGATTTATCCTTTTTTTATCCTTTTTGTGAGGAACTTTTGTGGCCTCTCAGCTGCTGGCAGTGTACGGGTC
The DNA here is from genome assembly GCF_019279795.1 of Protopterus annectens. Taxonomy (NCBI): domain Eukaryota; kingdom Metazoa; phylum Chordata; order Ceratodontiformes; family Protopteridae; genus Protopterus; species Protopterus annectens. The sequence goes on from NC_056728.1 coordinate 583,974,310, forward strand.
AGACATTCGCAATGGGGCATTGTATTGAATTGATGAGTGATGACTATGATGACTACTGAGACTATGAGACTTGATGATGTAGATCCTTCATGATTCGCTGATAAGGTGGAAGATGGTCTTCTCTACTTAACTGCTAAGGAGTGGGAATGAGAAGGCTACTGTCAACCTGGGTTCCTAGGTCCCTAATAACTTCTTCTGTGTGGGGGATTGCCACCTATATGGTAAGGTATGACTATGCATTTCTTAACTAACTTTAGGCCCCTGCTCTGGCACCAGTTATCGGGCTTCAGTGACCCTTCTGAAAGAAGGATATGTCGGATGTGTTTCAACTGTTTGGTTGCGCCCAGTTGCAAGTGTCAATGTCATAACTCTTGTGTGCTCCTGTTTTTGCTTGAACCTTGGAAGTACAAGAGTGGACAGCTAAGGAGAGGACTGAGGGGACCACTGGGACACCACTGTTTGGAGTCCTGAGTCTGAGCCAGCAGCTCTGACCCTGTGGGTTCTGTTCTGTCACTCAGCCCACAGCCATCGCATGAAATGTATGGGTTTACATTTAAGTTGATGAGTTTTTTTTGATACCCAGTAATGAGGGTATTCAAAAGCCTTCTCTCGTCTAGGGTCTTAGGTATATGGACTGCCTTTCCTCGTCAATGGCCTTGGTGACTGTTTGAAAATGCAGGAGTGTAGAAGGCATTTGTTTGTAAATGATGGGTTGAGTAATGTTAACACCTGGGGCGGGAAAGGGGAAGGAGACCACACACTAGTCTAGAGTGTGAAGAGTCGGCGGAGAAGTTCTTTACTGTGGTCTTTTTAGTTTGTCTCATTGAACATTGTGTTCCCATGTTCATTGACATTTGTGTTCCCATGTTTTTCTGTGAGATCAAGTGATAATGACTAGTTGTTGTGGGGATAATGGTTTGTAATTCAGGAACTTTTGAGTTTATGAATTCCAGGAACTTTTGTGTTCCCAGTCTATATTAGGTGGATTGTTAGTCTATAGTAGGGTGGTGTAGTCAGATACAGTATGAGTGTTCCAGTGTTTCAGCCCTCAGTGTTTTCAGGAAGGCCAGTTAGGCTTGAGGAGTGGCTGTGACATTTGGCAAATTACAGAGCTTAGTTGCAGAATAGTTATTGCAGTCTTGCTATTTGTTAATTGCACCTGGATGCATCGCGTGAATCCACCAGAGCTTGGGTGTTGGTAATGAATGATGATACCCCTCCTCCTTTCTTGGTATTGTCCAGGTGTCCAGCGTTTGGGGATATGCATGGTAAAGGCAAAAGAGCTGGGGTGCTCTGGTGCTGGGGTGACCCTGTTTCTGTCACAGCACAGACTTGTCACAGACATGATCATACTGAGAGAGAAAGGGCCTCCCAGTGCATGCATCTTGAGGTCACACCAGCATGGACATGGACAACTTGTGAGTGTACCCGCTGTACCTGGAGACCTGAGAGTATGCGGCCGGATTCTAGCAGCACCGAGAGACAGCGGCTTGACCTTCTCCTTACTCTCAGTCTGGTGTGCGGGGGCGTCAGTGTGTCTGACTATGGAGTCACCAATGACTAGTGTCTGGCATTCTGTGCTTGTAGCTGAGACTGTGTGTGTCTATGTGTTGGTGTGTTGTGTTCTCTGAGGTGGTAGTTGTTTGGGTGTCTGCTTTGGTGGCCTCTGCTGTTTTGTAGATTTTCAGAGCCTCTGTCTTTGTGTGTGTGTGTATATTGATGATTTGAGGTTGTGATGTTATGTATGAGTGGTGGTCTATAATTGTATGGTTTCTCTTCTCTGTCTGTCTGGTCGTACCAGTCTTTGATGAGCTCAGCCCTCAGTTTCCACGTTGGCCGCATCTCTCACATGTGTTTGTGTTTTGTGGGAGGAGGAGTTCAGCTGAGGAGGAGGACATTAGAGCAGTCCCTCAGAGCATGCTAGAAAATAGACAGAAGAAAAGGAAAGCTAAAAAAAAAAGGAGGGGATGTGGGGAGAAGAGAAATGGGTTTGGGTGGGGTGCTTTCTATCATAAAGAGTGCTGTTTTGAGGTGATGATGAAGTACTGTGGGAGCCAGGAGCAGTAAGCTATGATAGAGGAATAGTCTACTTGAAGTCGAAGTAGAGATATAATTTATAGTGATAGGATACACTAAATAGGACAGTGACATACTTTTTGAAAGGTAGTTTTTTAAGGGAAAATTTGAAGAGTGGACTTTAGGTAGCCCTTTTCTTTTAAATGAATTAGCGTGGGGGTAAGCTTCAATAAGCACTGGTAAGCGGGTTTGTGCGGGTTTGAGCGAGGGTAAGCTATGCCTACACAGGTTGAGAAATCTGAAGCTAACTGACTGCAAGAAAACATAAGCGGAGGTTAGCAGTGCTTACTGTCGCGCAAACCCATGGAAAGCCGCTTACAGCTGCTCAAAAGTGCCTTAATCACACTGTATCCAATGGCCCTTGTTCTGCCTAGCAATAAAATAAGCAGCCTCTGCTTGGATCAAGCCCGGGACCCTGCACACCATAGCCAAAGGGATTTACCACTAAGTCATCTCAGACATACATATCCTTGATGTATTCACAAACATATCACCCAGCCCAGTCATTCAACTGTACAGAGAATGTATTCCAACATGCAGATGTATGTACGTGAGTAAACATATTAATGTCTAAACAGTTACAACATATTGATATATATATATATATATATATATATATATATGTATATACACACACACACACACACACACACACACACACACACACACACACACACACACACACACACACACACACACACACATATAAATATTTATGAACATATAAACATGCAACTGCTTACGTCTATAGATATATATGCCTACGTCTACATGTCTAAATATATACAGCAGGTTATATAACTATGTCAGCAGATATATATATATATATATATATATATATATATATATATATATATATATATATATATATATATATATATATATATATATATAGCTTCAGGCCAGTTATTTTACATTAAGAAGGTTCATGGTCTGCACTCTTGTGGGAGAAGAGGCTGGACTCTGCCATTCCGAGCTGGGAATTTCTGGTTAAAGGCTTATAGTGCCTGCATATTTGAACTGTTTCTTACTGAAATTGGTACACCTTGTTTGCTGTAGCAAAGACTAGACCCAGGCCTGCTGAATCTAGCTTTGTTTGTATGCTTGTTGTTTGTTTGCTTGTTATTTCCCTGAAACGCTAATTCCACGTAAAACGCAGCTTTTCAGTGCTTCTGTGGATCCCTAGTGATATCTGCATTGCTTACTGTGCTTATTTCCTTGTTTCACTTGAAAGAAAGTTACTGTTTGTCATTTTTGCATTTAAGTTACCTGTAACACATTGCATTTAAGTTACCTGGCACTTGCTCACTAAAGCAATTATATAAGTCAGCACTAAAAAATTAAAAGCACTACACCCTCACAAACTCCCCTTGAGTACCTTGTTCCCCATTGGCCCTTTTTTTCAATTATAAAGGAATTCCCAATACTATTCTAGCATGTCCAAAGGCCAGTTGTCAATCTCCTCTCTGGTCCAGCTGGTGAATCTGGGAATCTTGAGGCAATGTTACAACTGCCTCATGTACACAGACAACCCTCTCCTCCTCCCAACAAATTCCAACACATGTGAGAGATGCAACCATATAGCCAAACTGAAGGCTAAGCTCTCTCAACTCAGAACTGGCGTAACCAGTCAGGAGGAGAAGGAAACCACACTCACTACAATTCCAGTCTCACATAGACCTACCACGACAGCAAGCCAAACACATAAACACACAAAAACATACTCGGAGGCTCTAAATAAAAATCTGCCTAAGCAGCAGAGACCTCCAAAGCAGACACCCAAGCAACCGATACCCCAAAACAAAACATGTGCAACACATAGCTCACAAAGCCAGTGTGCCGAACAGTCACAGCCCTTAAGGCTAAACAACACACCTGATACACTTGTAATAGGTGACTCTATCATTAGGCACACTGACTTCCCACTCACCAGGCTGAACAAGGTGAAGGTCACGGCGAGCTGCCTGTTGGGCGCTAGGATCCACCACATAACACAAGCACTCAGGTCACTCCAAGGCAAGTACAAATATGACTCAGTCATTGTCCATGCTGTTGTGAATGATCTGAGATGTACCTCCCTGGACTACATGAAAAGAGACATAGAGGAGCTCTCTGAGCATGTAGCCCAGGCCGGTATGACCCTGACCTTGAGTAGCATCTTACCTTCACCAAGAATGATGCCACAATATGAAGACAAGATGATCAATTTCAACAATTGGCTTCAGTATTGGTGTCATTCAAATTGGATCCAATGCCTGTCAGCCTGGGATGACATGCTCGAGAAGCCACGATGCTTCACTAGGGACGGCTTGCACCTGTCACCCCTGGGTTTTCGGATACTGGCAAAGGCTCTTGCTACCCCCATAGTGCCTTTTTAGGCAAGGCTCAAAAGACAAACCCACCTCCATAGGTATCACAAGGGATAAGAAGCTAAGAGTAATGCTACTCAATGCCAGAAGTCTAAACCGCAAGATGCACGCACTCAAAACTCTCCTTAGCATGGAGAACATCGATATCTGTACAGTAACAGAAACCTGGTTCAAGGATCCCAAGAGCACCACAGCACTACCAGGTTATACCTCATACCATGCTTTTCAGCCCCAAACTTGGACTGAACCACAAAAGGAGGGGGATTATCAATATTCGTCAAAGATACCCACACCTCCAGGTTGGTGGCACAGCACGAAGCATCAGAGACTATCCATGTGCAGCTAACAGTGGGTAAAACTGCCTTCCAGTTTATAGCCTGCTACAGACCACCCTCCCAAACCCAGGAACCCCACTCGGCCTTCCTGAGAACACTGGAAAATATGAAGGTCTCTCCAAACACCATTATATTGGGTGATTTCAACTACCCAAACATAGAATGGGAGCATTAGTCTAGCTCCAACACCCTAGCCCAAAGGTTCCTAGAATTTATAAACTCAAATGCTATGGAACAACTTGTTACCACTCCCACAAGAGGGGAAAACATACTGGACCTGATCATCACCAACATGAGGACTCTATGCTCCAGACCAGAAGTGTATCCCTCACTGGTAAGATCAGACCATAAACTAATCTCACTGGATATTCACATCCCGACCCCACCCCCTGCCCAGAAAACCACAGTGAAAAACTTCTCTAAAGCAAATTTCACACTCCTCAAAACCGAGGTGGAATCCTTCAAAGCCCCAGGGCCTGTGGAAAATACAGCCCAGACTGCAGAATCCTTTATAAACGCATTCTATGAACACCTTCAGGAATGCATGGATCATGCAATCCCAAATAAAACCAAGACCCAATCCTCCAAAGGCAGATGTCCTGTCTGGTGGACCCCAGCCATAAACAAACTATACAACAGAAGGAGGAAGCTACTGCATGATAGAGCAAAATCCCAAAAAGGGAAGGCATCTCTGATCAGTATTAGCAAAAACTATGGGAACTCATAAAATCATCTAAGGCCAGCTTCGAGAGAAAAATTGCACAGGACACTAAGGATAATCACAAGGCTTTCTTTAGTTATGTTAGGAACCTGGGTGGGAATTCCCAGATATGCTCAGAATTAGTCCAAAATGACAAAAAATACACCAAACCCACAGACATTGCCAACATCCTAGCTGACAGGTTCAGCACAAACACCCCCCCCACCAAAAGGGCAAATATCTATCCCAGCAGAGTGCTGCCCCCCTGACATCTCAGATGCTCAGGTAAGAGCTGCCTTCTCCAAAGCAAAAAACACAGCATCAATGGGATCAGACAGTGTCTCAGGCTGCGTCCTACATGAACTCCAAGAAGAGCTAAACCCAAACATAAAACTACTGTTCATTCTCAGCCTTACTACAGGATATGTACCCAAAGAGTGGCGTACAGCAACAGTGGTCCCTCTCCACAAAGGTGGTGCCTCAACAGATCTTGGAAACTATTGCCCCATAAGCCTGACTAGCTTGGTCTGCAAAGCTATGGAAAGGATCATCATGGACTTCATAAATAAAGATATTGGGGACCTACAGACACTGGATCCTACCCAGTTCGGCTTTGTTAAGGGCAGATCCTGCCTCTTAAACCTGGTCGATTTCTTTGAAACAGTCATCAAGGCCATTGATGAGGGGAAGGTGGTCCACACAGCCTACCTGGACCTCGCAAAAGCCTTCGATACAATACCCCACTTGGGCATTATAGATAAGCTCACCAGCTTAAATATAAACCCCTATGTCACTAGATGGGTTGTAAACTGGCTCAAGGACAGAACCCACATGGTTAGAATTGCTGGAGCCATGTCAGACTCCAAACCAGTTACAAGTGGTGTCCCACAAGGCTCAGTCCTGGGACCTCTCTTGTTCGGTATATATTTCTCGGAGGTACAGGCCAACACGGAAGGACTGTGGCTGACCAAGTTCGCAGATGACTGCAAACTGGGCACCATAATCGACTCTCCAGCTGACACAAGCATCCTCCAAAGTGGCCTCATAGATACAGACAACTGGTGCCAGAGCCATGGCCTCAAGCTAAACGCCAAAAAGTGTATAGTCATCCCCTTTGGCAAAAACAAAGTGCCCACAAATTACCACATAGGTGGTAATCCATTAAGTACAGAAGAAGTAATTAGGGACCTGGGGACCCAAGTTGATAGCAATCTCTCATTTGACAACCATGTGGCCAAAGTGGTTAGAAAAACATTTTATATAGCCCACCTAATCATGAAGCGATTCACATCTAGATCAGGGGAGGTCATCGTGCCTCTTTACTCCCTCATCAGGCCCATAATTGAGTACAATGCCCCTTTTGGGATGTACCTTACCAGACACCTGCAGCAACTGGAAAGACCCCAAAAGTACCTCACCAAGAGGATCAAAGGGCTCAAACAGATGCCATATGCTGCCCGGTTAAAGAAACTCCAGCTCTACTCAGTGGCATACCGCCTGCCCAGAGGTGATCTGTGCCTGATGTATAAAGCCATATCCAATCCGGAATTAATGAACATGCTGCACTTCAGAAAATCCAAATCCCATCAAGCTACGCACTTGAGAGACTTGAACCGCAGCACTGAAATAAATAGGACATGCTGGAGGGACAGATTCATAACCCAGAGGCTCCCTTCACTCTGGAATAAAATCCCAGTCCAGGTTAGGCAGAGTCCCTCATTGACTCTCTTCAAGAGGAATCTTGATGAGTGGATGGGAGATCGTAGGTTTACACCGGGTATCACTTCTGTGTCACTGTTAGACAGAGGCACAGTATACTAACCTCGAAAAAGGGCATTGCAAAATTAATTTAAAATGGGTGGCGAAAGCCAAACACACTCTGGCTAGGCTTATAAATCTCCTAGGGCAGATAGCCTAGTATGAACCTATGAACCCATGAACCTATAAAAGCACAAATCAAATAATATTACCTGACAGCTGGATGGCCAATAACAGAAGTGAGTATGTAACTGCACTGTCCTTTGCATCTTCCACTAATTTTATTTTATTTATTTTATTTATTTTACATTTGTTGACCGAGATAGTCTGACTGGATACATATCCATTTTTAGTGGAGGGCCGGGAGAATAGTTCCAAAGGTGGTTACATATACAATAATTACAATGTACATATAGATCAGGAGTCATCATAGCATTATACAAATATAGCACATTTTACAGTCTAGTTAAATTTATACAAATATAACAAATTTTATAGTCCAGTTAAATTTATACAGTCTAACGATCTTCTAAACTGGCATAACAAAGATAATTTGAGTACCACTTACAGACATAGAACTAGTACACCAGTATGCATAAAGATTTAGTCAGGCTTGGAGCAGGGACATATCCACTGAGACTTGAAATACTCCTTGAGAGCTTTTTTAAATTGAGATAGGGTAGTATCTAGGGTAATGTTGGCAGGAAGGGAATTCCAAATTTTGCCAGCAGAGTTGGCGAACTGGGAGTCAACAGCTGAGTTGTTGGATTTGATGGTTTTCACTAATAGTCTATTAGATGACCGGAGTGATCTGGAGTTGGAGTGGGGATAGATGATGTTGTTCAGGGCAGGTGTATTATCTGGTTGGTTAAGTGCTTTGTGAGCCACAATGAGTTGATTATACTGAATCTGCATGGGATGCTCTAGCCATCCAAGATCATTTAGATTTTTACAATGATGTGTTCTGCAGGGTAGACCAATTTGAAATCGTGCTATGTTGTTATAGCAGCTTGAGAGTTTGTTAAGATCAGTTTTATTTAGGCTGGCAAGTAGTGGGGAAGCATAGTAGAGTGTAGAGAGTAGGTGGAAGTGGGCAATGGAAGTCCTAGCAAATGGGGTAAGGAATGGCTTTATCCTATATAGTGAGCCCAGTTTTCTGTTAATGGTTTTGATTGTTTTGTTGACATGCACATCAAACTTAAGATTGTTGTCTATAATAACTCCTAGCAGTTTTGTATGGGCATCTGGATAGATTGTGATACCATTATTAGCCTTAATGGAGAGACATAATGCTGTGGAGCTTTGTGTGGGGGTGAAAAATAGGAGCTTTGTTTTATTAGGATTTAGAATCAGACAGTGAGCGCAAGCCAGTTCTCTACTAGATTGAAAGTACTCTGAGTTATTGAAAGCAGCTCTGTTTGCTAGGTGCCAGTGCAGATCAGCATTGAGTCGTCTGCATATTGAATGCAGATTGCTTCCAGGATGACTTTGTGGAGGTCATTGATAAAAATGGAAAACAGAAGTGGTCCCAAGATAGACCCCTGTGGGACACCTAGAGTGTTGGGTAGGAGGTCTGAGACTTTGTTCTGCCATAAGACGGATTGTTTTCTATTGCTCAGATAGGATTCAAACCATTGGAGAGAGTGATTGCCTAGGGACATTGTTGCCAGGGTGTTGATGAGAAGATGGTGGATAACCATGTCAAAAGCTTTGGACAGGTCCAAGAAAAGGGCTGAGGATAACTTGTTGTTGTTCCTGTTATAGTTTATAGCATTGGAGGATGTGAGGAGAGCTGTGGTGGTACTATGATATGGTCTGAAGCCATGCTGGGAGTTAGCCAGTAGGTTGTTTTGGGTTAGAAAGTACAGGATTTGTTTATGGACGCATTTTTCCATTATTTTTACCAGAGGTGATAAGATGGCTATGGGTCTATAACTGGATAACTCAGTAGAGTTACTACCTTTATGGAGGGGTATGACATGAGATATTTTCCAGATAGAGGGGACTGAGGCTTCTGATATGGACCGATTAATTAGAATGGAAAAAATCCTGTTTATAGTTTTTGACCTCTGTCATCATACAACCACACCAATCCAGTAATCCTAAAACACTCAGTCCTATTTTACCTGATACCAGTCATTATCACTGGGAAAATATGCATACACCATAAAAAAGTTTCTTATAAAAATAACAAGGATCATCACTCAGTCACTCAGTGATTTATAATTTAAAATCCCTAGCAAGAACCTTTCTGGACCAGATATTATAAAGGAAAAAGACATTCAATTATTAATTGACTACAAATGTATGATTAAAAAAATTAAAAGGAGAGCTCCCTTTCTTTTTGAACACATTTGACATGTAAGCAAGCTTAACCCTCTATTCTAACTGCAATGTAGATCTTTGTACCTTCTAGAAGCAGTTACCTCTTTGACACTTAACCTCTCTACATCACCATGCTTTTTTTTTAAATTATGTACTTATATTCGGTCCATTTAAATTCATGGTAAATGTCGCCTTCATTCTCTTTGCCAGCCCCTTTATGGTCTTCCAAGCAAGCCTCTATCAGCCCTCATGTATGTGTCTTTATGTTGCTTCGTAGCTTAGGTGCTTGCCACCTCTAGTCCTGTCTACATCCTCAGTCAACACCTGAATAATATGTTCAAGCTAACATTCTGTCTCTTTTTTCGGACTTTACCTTTACTGAACGTTTGTTTTATAAAAAAAAGAATCAGATATCTTTAAAAGTGAGCATTTCTTAACACATTACATTGTTTATACTTGTTGCTAACTCAAGCTTAAACATTGTGATGCTTCCTGGTAATGCACTTCAAAGCTGTTGTTAGCATCACCCATAAAATCCTGGAATGGGAATGGTCACCTCTTTTTGGTACTGGGGCACTAATTAGACCTAATTTATTGGTCTAAATTATAATATTTGAGTAGTGCATTAGGTAACAAAAAAGTAAAACTAGCTGTATAGTTATAAGATGTGTTCCCACAGCTGAAACAGGACTAAGGCCATCAGCAACAGCTGTAGTTAATTGTTCACATATCCTAAAGATGTTAAGCAGACAATGTAGCATTTCCCTTCAACAGTAGAGACTGAGCTGTTGAATGGGTGGCAGTGGTGGTGGGGGGCTAGAATTTAGGTTTTCCTAGCAGTGTAGTCTTTGTCAAAACCATGATAGAAAGATCAGTTCCAAAATATTTTATATATAGCTGATTTTCTAGATCTAGAATAAAACAGTAGTGGTTTTGACAGCTAGGATTATTTTCTTTTAAAATATAATGCAATTCTCTTTCAGATGTTTCCCCTAGTTAAGGCTAAAAGTTTGATATTGGATGATAAATGTACAGGGCATGAAAAGCAAAAAGTGATTAACTGACACAACACATAGGAAGATCAAGTTATGAATGAGTACTTTACACAGTAAGAGTACATAAAAGCTAAGGGCATTCTGTCAGAAGACTCATTCAATCAACTAAACAATCAATAAATGGCTAACCTGTTCAATCTGGAACAACTCATAACCAGAAAAAGAAAAAAAGGTAATGTCAGATAGATATTTCAAGATTAATGGAAACATTGTAAAGTACAGCACAAAAGGAAAACAAAAAAAAAGAAAATATTTTCCTGATTTAGAAAAAGTGACCAGCTTACCTGGGGATAAGTCTGCTCTATAGCAGAGGAGGATAAAGTTCAGATATAATCTTGAACAGTGGAAAACATGGACTGGTGGACAAGAAAGGTATTTTTTGTTAGCAGTCCCAACCATAGCTTGAGAGATTTGGTGACTACAAAGCTGAAGTCTTGGCTGCTTCATGGGTAGGCAGAAGTCAGTGCCAACAGCCAGACTAATGCTTTGGGAGGAGTACGGGTGTGGCTATCCAAGCCAGGATTCTGGTATGACTTATATGGCATGTGTGGGAGTGCATGCACTTCTGTGGTGGTAATGCAGCTGTCTGCTTCACCATCAAGGGGGTGGAGGGGTTATACTGTATACCACCCTTGCTCATTTGGAGAATGAATAGGTTCTGGTGACTGTCACCCTGGATGGAAAAAACGGGCACTGTAGCTCTTACCCCATGGAGAATGTATGGGCACTGGAGCTCCTACCCCATAGGGAATGAATGCTCACCAGAGCTCTTACATCAATGGGGAATGAAAGAGCACTGAAGCTCTTACCCCAGTAGGGAATGAATGAGCACTGTAATACTTACCTTGAGGTGAATAAATGGGCACTGGAGCTCTTACCCCAGTGAGGAATGAATGGTTACTGGAATTCTTACCCCATGGGGAATAAATGAGCAGTGGTGCTCTTACCCCACAGATGAATAAAGGGGCACTGGAGCTCTTAATCTAGTGGGGAATAAAGAGGCACTGGACCTCTTACCTCAGGAGTGAATGAATGGTCACTGGAACTCTTACCTTGGAGGGAAACAAATTGGAACTGTAGATCTTCATCTAGTGAGGAACGAATGAGCACTGGAACTTTTACCCTAGTGGGGAATGAATGGGCACTAGAGCTCTTACTTCAGTGGGGAATGAATTGGCACTATAGCTCTTACCTCAGTGGGAAATGAATGGGCACAAAAGCTCTTACTTCAGTGGAGAATGAATAAGCACTACAGCTCTTACATCAGTGGAGAATGAATAGGCACTGGAGTTCTTCCCTAAGTGGGGGAAGAATGGGCAGTGGAGCTCTTATCTGAGTCTGGTATGAATGGACACTGGAGCTCTTACCTCAGAGGGAAACCAACTGCAACTGGAGCTCATCATCCAGTAGGGAATGAATGGGCACTGAGGCTCTTACATCAGTGGGGAATGAATGGGCACTGGAGCTCTTACTTCAGTGGGGAATGAATTGGCACTATAGCTCTTACCTCAGTGGGAAATGAATGGGCACCAAAGCTCTTACTTCAGTGGAGAATGAATAAGCACTAGAGCTCTTACATCAGTGGGGAATGAATAGGCATTGGAGCTCTTCCCTAAGTGGGGGAAGAATGAGCAGTGGAGCTCTTATCCGAGTCTGGTATGAATGGACACTGGAGCTCTTACCTCAGAGGGAAACAAACTGCAACTGGAGCTCTTCATCCAGTAGGGAATGAATGGGCACTGAAGCTCTTACATCAGTGAGGAATGAATAGGCACTGGAGCTCTTTCTTAAGTAAGGGGAAGAATGGGCAGTGGAGCTCTTATCTGAGTGTGGTTTGAATGGACATTGGAGCTCTTACCTCAGTGGGGATTGAATGGGCACTAGAGCTTTTACCTTAGGGTTGAATTAATGGACACTGGAGTACTTAACCCAGTGGGGAATGAATGAGCACTGGAGCTCTCAGTGAGGAATGAATAGGAACTGGATCCCTTTCATCACTGGATAAAGAATGGGCACTGGAGCTCATACCCCAGTGAGGAATGAATGGGCACTGGAGCTCTTACCACAGGGAAATAAGTGTACACCGGAGCTCTTACCCAAGTGGGAATGAATGGACATGGGATTTCTTATCCCATGGAGAATGAATGGACACTGACACTCTTATCTCAATAAGGAATGAATGGAACTGCATCTCTTACCCCTGTGGCAATAAATGGACACTAGAGTTTTTCCCCATTGGGAATGAATGGGTACTAGAACTCTTACCCCAGTGGTTAATAATGGGCACTAGAGCTGTTACCTAAGTGTGAGGAATGAATGGGCACTGGAGCTCTTACCCCATTGGGGAATGAATGACCATTGGCGCTCTTACCCCAGTGGGAAATAAATGGGCACTGGAGCTCTTACCTCAGTGAGGAAAGAATGGGAACTGGAGCTCTTAAAACTCTGGAGAATAATGGTCACTGGAGCTCTTACTCCATGGGGAATGAATGGACACTGGTGATCTTATCTTAGTGGGAATGAATGGGTACTGATGTTCTTATCTTAGTGGGAAATGAAGGAGCATTTGAGCTCTTAACCCAGTGGGGAATGAATGGCAGGTGGATTATTTATCTCATGGGAAATGAATGAGCAGTGGAGCTCTTACCCTAATGGAGAAAGAACAGGCACTAGAGCTCTTATCTTAGTGGAAATGAATGGGCACTGGCACTCTTATCACATAGGGAATGAATGGGCACTGGAGCTCTTACACGATGGAGAATGAATGCGCACTTGATTTCTTACCCAAGTGATGAATTAATGGGTAGCAGGTCTCTTACCCCAGTTGGGAGTGAATGGCTACTGGGGCTCTCATCCCAGTGGTGAATAAATGGGTTCTCAAGCTCTTACCCCAGTGGAGAATTAATAGTTCAAAGGGCTCTTACTGCATTGGGGAATAAATGGGTACTGGAGCTCTTATCCCAGTGGGAAGTGAATGGGCAATTAATGAACAGCCATGCAATGACTTGATTGTTGTCAGGCATGAGGAGAGAAAATGAATTTAGAGAAAAAATGTTTACCTTGGAATGATGAAGAGGTTCTATACAAAAAAGTGGTGGCAAAAAAATAGAAGGACAACAATTCATAAAGAGAAGCAATGGAAAATGACAAGAGCAATCAGTCAAGAAGTGGCAGCCATAATATATGTGAAGAAATGTGCAGCAAAATGAAGGCATCTTAAAGTGAAGATGAACAAAGAAAAAATATGAAACAACAAGAAAGTACAGCTAAGAAAAATAACAAAAGATGAGGAAGTTAGGGTACCGGAGGATAGACATGTTGACAAAGCTGACTCACAAAGTATCAGTAGAATAGTGGGAGTCGCATATTTTCCAGTTTTCAAAATAATTATCGAAAATGAGACCATAGATAAAATTCTAGCCCTTGAAATATAAAGGAGATTTAACAAACATAGCACTCTAGCCAAATAAGGCTGGCAAAGGACAAGACACAAATAAGATACACAACCACAAACAACATATGACAGTAGTGTTAAGAACTGCTCAGCTAGTGGGGACCAGGATTTGCAAATTAGGACAGACATGCTCAGCCATGATTTTTAAAGCCTGAAATAGTTGCAGATAAGCTCCTGCCTCAGTCAGAAACTGTGACTGTGGAAGTGCATACTACCAATACCCACACACACAAGGTCCCAATCACACCTTACAGCTGATGTTGTTGCGCAGCATAAAATGTCTGAACAACAACATCAGCTTGGTACACTACAGATGAGTATGGGATAGCACGTAATACAGGACTCTCAAAGTCCCAGCAAGCACAGATACAGTACAAATGTCATAGCATAAGGATACCCAACCCATACTGTTTCAATGATGTCATGACAGCCCCACCTCCACCAGTCGGGGTGTTCCATCCATTGGATACTGAATGTCAGTGGCATGTTAATCACTGCTGCTCTACATAAATATGTAATTACTGGGAAAGTTTATGAATTGCTCATTCAAATTCCTAGCATTACCTAAAATAATAAAGCCAACTAGCCCTATATTCAGATTGCTGTATCCAACATCCAGCAGTATGTGTGAATCTTGTCATCTAAATAAAATATTTTGCTGAACCAGAACCATTACTGTAATGTCCAACTGGTCTGGGGCTGCTTGCATGAGTTTTGTCTTCTAGCAATAAGCAGGGAGTTAGTTAATCTATTAAAGTATTATTAAATTATGGTCAGTCTGTCAAGAATTAGTATTTACTTGCAGTGCTATTGAAGAAGCATCTGTTAAGATAGCCATTAAGGGCCATTCTATTTCTCTCACTTTCTGGAAAATCCGAAATAGGATAACAACTGGAATAAGCATTTTCATTAATATCCCATAATGCAGCCATGGTCTCTAAGTTATCCTATAGGGAAGTCTATGAACCATTAGGTATGCAAACTCAATGGTAATGTACCTTTATGAATCACAGCTTTTCAGGGACAGTACAGAAACAGCACGATGCAAGTGTCATGCATAGGACAACACAATATGTCTCTGAATGCAGTGACTCAGTCAGGGAGAATGAAACAGACAAATGGAATACAGTAATCCTTCTAATATCCCTTATCTACACTT
Source organism: Protopterus annectens (assembly GCF_019279795.1). NCBI lineage: Eukaryota > Metazoa > Chordata > Ceratodontiformes > Protopteridae > Protopterus > Protopterus annectens. The sequence goes on from NC_056728.1 coordinate 583,989,541, forward strand.
ACCTTTAGTACAGAGAATAATGACAGTCTGTACACCACAGACAAGGTACAACAATCTGTGTTTTTTTTTGAAACCTTGCTAAGTCTTTTTTCAGACACCTTTATTGAATTATCACTTGTGACATAGACAAATTTACATTCATATGAAAGTAATCAAACTATATTAACATAACAAACATTGCACTTCACATATATTGCTATATATATCATATAACATGTTCATTAAACCATCACTTACTACATAGGCACAGTTAGTTATACATTTATATAAATGAAAACAAACCACACCAATACAATCCTAGTAGCAAGCATTTTACATCACAAACCATACTGACACAATTCCACTTGTAAACATTATACATCACTTATAATCTACCCGATCTTTCTCACTCAAACATTATATAGCTCATTTAAGTCCTGATGCCTTTTAAGGCTCATTCCTCCCTTGTATGTGTTGTTCCCACAATTCCCATTCTTAAACCTTGCTAAATCTAGCTTTAACCAAAGCTGTTGTTTCCTTAGAATGTTGATACATTCATGGAAGAATGCTTGCCAGTGATATGTAAGATATCTTTTTAGCAAACCTAGTAGAGCTTTTCTTCCTGGGCTTCTCCTGAAAGAGGTTTTATCTCAGGCTGATTTTCCTGGTAAACAAAGATAATAAATAAACAAATCAATCAATCAATCAATCAATCTAAAGATGAAGTGGAACTTTGATTTTGTGGGTTGAAGATAGCATTTTTGGTCAGAGACAATTATAATAAAAGGGTTTAAGACAATGACTGATGCATATGACATATGACATGTACCCCAGGGATACAAAAAGCATTTGTGAACTGAGTGCGATATTACGTCTTTACTTAACATTTTGTTCATTTTTCAAAGCAAAGGCTTGGAAATTTAAATAGTCCTTTTCCTAAAGAATGGGTATGCTAGAGTGATGATGAGTGGCTAAAAGTTAAGTATCTAAAATAACTTGACAGAATATGGAAATACAAGAGAAAGAGTTAAGAGGGAAGTGAAATAAAATTAATCTCTAATCTATTTAAGGCTTGCCTTCAAAACGTAGGGAGCCAGATTTCTCATACTTTTAGATGATATTTATATTAGAAACTTCCTAGAAAAGTGGGTCATGCTCAGAGATACTCTGAAATTCCAAGATTATATATATATTTGAACAGGTACCCATTTTGTTATATTTTTTAAGAATAGAGGGGAAGTTAACATGAGGAAGGTTATGGTAGCATGGAGGTTATAAGGATGGCTACAGGGGCAGAGAAACCAACACAAAATATAGCTAAAGACCAACATGGGAGGTAGATTCACAGGTTAAGTACTAAACTAGCTACCTTTGTGGGTGATTTTAGTCCTAGACAGTTTCCATTTTTATGCTGGAATTAACCTATTCTACTTTGATAGAGATTGGTTTACTCATCACATGACTGATAATTATATATTGCCTTGAATCATACCATAGATAATTTGATGGGACCTATGCATGGGGTAAAGCATTTAGGAGCTGCCTCTGTCCATTAGTAGTACAAGGGGCAGTCCTGGTGTACATTTTCTGTTTTCCATCCCTAGAACTAAGTTGCATTTGAATATGGACAGGGATACACATTGTTTTATGTGGATGGGGAGTCTGTTCCAGAGCAGCGGTATCCTCTACAAGATATAGCTGTCCCTCCAAACTGTTCTGTTGATGTTGCAGAAAAGGTTTAGACCCTTAGACTGAGTCTTTATGATGCAATTTCACTTGATGATGCACAGTAAATCTATCAGTATTGGGTCAGAGGATGCCTTGTAAGCCAGACACAGGTCACCTCTTAGCAGTTTGTGGGATACTCAGTATAGTGACAGAGCTTCAAGTCAGTTTAGGTAAGACATGTTGTTTAAGCCCTCTATCCTTTCAGTAAGGTATCTCTGTGGGTGTTCCAGTTGTTGCATGTGTCTGGACAGATACATGCTAATAGGGACATTATATTCAATGATTGGGCTAATGAGGGCTAAATAAAAGATGACAATGACAGCCCTAGGTCTAGGCATAATCCCTTTATCTATAAGACATGCAATATAGAAGGACTTTTTTGCAAACAATAGGCACATGTTGGCCAAAAGTTAGGTCACTGCCCACATAAGTTTCTAAATCCCAAAAATCTGGTTCAACTCTTAGGGTGTATTGTCAATGTGGCTACAGTAATGCATTTTGTGGCATTTAGCTTCAATACATTATTTTTGCACATTATTTAAGTAGGACAAACCTTCCTGTAGGATGGCTAAATCATTTGGGGATTCAATGACTGCTCATAGCTTGCAGTCATCTGCAAACTTAGTTAGCTGGAGCAATTTAGTATTGGCTTTTACTTCAGAAAAGTAGATGCCAAACAGGAGAGTTCCCAGCATAGGACCTTGGGGTACACCACTGGTGATTGATCTCTTTGTGATGACATAAAATGGATGTTCAGCTATTGGTCCACTGTGATCATAATCATGTCTTCCACCTCCTTTACATGACTAAGCAGGACAACCCCCAATGATGTCCACCAATCAGGAACCTACATCCCCAATTAGAGACAGAGGAACAGAGGGCATCATTGAGCCCTCTGGCTCACCTCCCCAAAGGATGACCTTCAAGGCTAGGCAGCTTTGTTTCTCTGGAAGTCATGTGAGTACATTCTCCAGTTTGCTAATGTGTATTCAGCTGCTGGTCCAGCACAGTCATCATCATCATGTCTTCCACCTCCTGCCATCTAGCCAAACAGAATCCTTCCCAATGATACCCACAGTTGAGGAGTCCACGTACTCCATCTGAAACAGAAGAAGAGAGAGCACCAACATGTGCTGCAGGTCACCCTCTGCAGGATGATTTTCATTACATCACAGAAAGGCCAGCTTGGAGACTGCTGGTGTCCCAGCAGGGGGTGGTACAGGAGGTTGATGATGCTGTCTTCCCTCATCCACTGCTATGGATGACAGTTTGTAAAAGATGAATGAAAGTAGAGAAAAAGAAAACAACTGAGAACAAATAAAAAAAGAAGAGGACAGCAATAAATGGAAAAATAAAAGCAAAAGCAATTATCAGTACTGTGTGCTGCATTTGTGGGCAATACAGACCCTGCAGAAGTAAAATGCAGTAAGTATGAGTATGCACTGGTGAAACAAAAGCAATATAGAGGCCTAACACAAAGGTACTAGAGAATGTGTGCTAAGATTTCATGCTACTTAACTAGTCGCCCATATGTATTACAATGGAACAGTTCATGAGTGGCAAAAAGTGAGTGAAAGGTCCAACGAAGCATTGCAGAAACAACCTCCAGAACATATAGTGCCGAGTCTGGAGGAGATTAACCACATGTGGCATTCACAGATTAACAAATGTGTCCTGCATGGCACTAGGGAGACCATTCCACATATATACTGCCTCACAATTCTAAAAGGAATACACATGGGACACACTAACCCACTGGCAATACTGCACTCTGATTTATGACAAACACAATGAAGCATCACTCAATAGCCAGACAGTTGCATGTGCTTGGTGTGCCAGGCATGGCTGACAGAGGCATGTGCTTGGTGTGCCAGGCATGGCTGACAGAGGCATGTGCAATTGAACAATCAATATAAAATAAAGCCATGAATGGCTGACAAAGCAGTGGTACATTAACGTAAGGATGGATGGATGGTGACATGACACCGAATGATGCCAACCACACTGGTCCAAAACAGATAATGTTATCTGCATTACCATGACACACTTCGAAATACCTAGTGGTAGGAAAGGCAGTAGAAGAGTTCTACTTGAAGTTACAAGATACGTGACAAATAAAGTAAAGCAAAGCAAAGCTGTACGTAATGGTAAGAGTAATAAGAAGCACTCCAACCATAGACAGTGAAGCATGTGACTAAGAGATATACAGGTATGACATCAGGATAGGCGTGCTTGCCTCCTCTGACATATCAGCCTATTTTCCTCAGTCTTACCAAGTATGGAGAAAGACAAGAGAGAGAGAAAAATAACACATGTCCATGAACACAAAAACTGCATATAGCTGTATAAAAATGCCTACCTATATATAAACAATTACAAGTTAGTCATACTGTAGAACTCTAGCTCTGTCTCCTTAAGCTCTTCTTCCTATTAGCAGAGACGGTCATTTTCACATTGCTGTAATGAAGCTGGTGCTGTTCACTAAAGAAAGTGATGCCCATGATGTCACTCACCACTATAGCAATGCAGTGCCAAGCATTTATCATGCTCTGAGGGCATTTGTAGGAGTTTCCCAGGAGAAGCCTACAGTGGTGCTGCTGCAGAAAGTGGACAAATATCTTCTCTCTTTCCTACACTGCATGAGAGCCCCTCCAATCTCATCATCTCCTGAAGCCCTGGTTACTTTACAGATTGATACCAGGAGGAAAATGGTAGCAGATTTGCATTGATGTACATTGTGGAGAAAAGGTGACATGCACTGACTGGCAGCAGGGCAGCACAACATAGCCCAGTACCATGGTGGAGCTGTGCTATGACAGACATGCATGCAAGGGGGAGGCCAGACATGCTGATCACACAATCAATGGCCAATGCACCACCAGTCACAGTACTGCAGTAGCACGGCTTCCGTTGGGGCCACTACATGGATTGGAAAAAGCCTTTAGCCCACCCTTCAGCCCCATCAGAGTCCTGTCCATACACACACACACCACTTTATAGTCTTCAGTGTGTCTGCACAAGCAAGAGTGAGCCCCATAAGAAAGTGCAATGATGGCATGGATTGCACAAAATGTGTACTTCAGATATATTTAAATTATCTTGACTCATTATCTTAGTTGTTGTGATATAGGCCCTCAAATAGCACAAAATTATATGCACTGTACCATCTTATTTTCTCTAGTATTGGTCTACAGGTGTCATAAAGGAACACAGACCACTCGCAGGTCAAGAGGGTGACAGGATATGTGTAAGATTTGTTATTTGGGAGGTGGGGTTTGCTGCAGCCCAGCAAATTGTTGACAGGGAGCATTGAAATATTGCATGAAAGAAAGAAGTGCACAGCTGCAGGCAGCAGCATAGCCTGTCCCCATGCTACCCAGCCAGACTGCTATGGTGACATGGCCTGTAGTACTGTGTATGCCTCCCATATCACGTACAATGCAAGGTAGTCTGCTTACATTCTCTTTATGCACTTTTATCTGTATTGTTGTTGTAGCACTGAAAATTGGGATTGTCACACATTAGCAGTGTTACACACAAGTGTTTTATCTGTCTGTTTTACAGGTACTACAGTCATGGGGTCCTCCACTGTGGAATAGGCATGCATGATATCAGTTCTGCACTGCAGCATGACAGAGATGATGGTGGTCTAACAACCGCACAGTCTGTCAAAACAGTGCCACTGCTGGCAACAGTAACTGTGGAGGGTACACTGCCACCCACATCAAGTGACACAGCTTTGCTGTCTGTGGGACTTCCTTCCACCCATCTAGTGTCATGAAAGGACAGGTAATACCTGGCACCTTTACAAAGAGAATATCATCATCCTCTGCTCATGATCCAGCAGTGTGCAGGGGCACAACCACAGATCATGGTGATAGGGCCTGGTTGCAACTGGACAGTAGTCATCAGTGCTGTGGCTTTTGCTTATTGCCTGAACTGGTTCCCACAATGGACATTACACAGTAGCCAATCAGGGCATTTTTCCAGGCACAGGCAGATGCCACTACTGGCATGACATAGATGACAGGTGCACTGCATAGAATAAATTACAACATATGTGAAGGTATGCAATGCATGGTTCAACTGATTGGTGTGTTGAACAGTGACCTGGGTCCCTCCACTGCTTCTATAACACTGTCTGGCTCTATGCAACAGGGCTCACACTATTCACATAGCCATTCCTTATCCTTTTCTATACATTTATGAATTACTCTGGCATGTTGTCTACCCTCATTGCAGTTGCAGTTGGTCATATTACTGTAATATTTCTCATTTGGATGTCATTATAGGTTATTCACATAAGATACACATCATGCTATTTCACCAGGTTGTATAATGGTACCACTCAAAAGTCTCTGAATTGTCCCCACCCTGCACATCACAGATTATTGTGTAATCTCGTCTAACACATTGTGTTATTTCTGTCCATATCCAGGCCTTTATGTGTTTTAAAAAGATGTACTATTTTCCAAATGGCTTTGCAGTTCATTTGTCTTTAATACTTCCTCTTGGCTGCAATCTAAGATGAACATTGTCTTGTTGCCTACTTACTTTATGTAAAATCTAATGTTTCCACTGTGCAATGTTTCTCAAACCAAGACTTAGTATGTTAAACTACAACAGGACTTTTGTCATATCTCTTACAGATAAGTCTATGTATTATGTTTAGACCATGTAACCACAATCTGCTGCTACAGCTTGTTGTAGAAATTGCAGCAAAGCCAAGGCACCAAGACTGGCAACAGGCATGCATGATATGTATTTCAAGTATTACTGTACATCCCAACAGATGTCTGTTGATTTTTTTAACTGTGTCAAATGGATAGGAAACGTCATGGAGCAACTTCATGAGGTAAGCACCTTACATTGGGACTCTGACCCCAATTCCTACTACCAAATTCAGATAGCAACTTCTTCAGTACTTGCACCTTTTTTGGTCTTTCATATAGACAGGGTGTCCTTACGCACTAACCCTTCCTTTATGCCTAAGGTGGTTAATGAGCTATCTCTGAATCAGTCTATTAATCTGCCTACTTTTTACCCCTGTCTGCAATCTGACAGTGAGAGGGTGCTGCATTCTTTGGATGTGCATAGACAACTCAGAGTTTATTTGGATAAGGCCAAGGTTATTAGAAAGACTCATCTGTTATTTGTTTCTTTTCATCCTAGATCTTTGGGACTTGTTGCATCCTCCTAAAGCTGTTTCCTTTTGTTACACTTTTCATGGCAAAAGCCTTCCTTCTTCAGTTAAGTCTCATTCTACAGGAGCTGTGGCTTCTTTGGGTGCTTTTTTCAAGAGCTTAGATACTAATTCAATTTTTGAAGCCGCTACCTGGACTTCTGTGCATACCTTTACCAAACACTAGAAGCTGGATGTATCCCTCAAGCTAGGGCTGGTTTTGTTAGTCATGTTCTTCATGGCTTTTTAGGGGGCTCTTCTGCGCCGCCCCCCTCTCAAGTTTCCTCTTAAGCTTTGACACTCTCCCATCTGTTATGAATACTGCAGCAGTGAATGTAAGGACATACTACAGTTGTGTGAATTCTTAACATAATGGTAGATGTCCTTGCCTTCACTTCTGCAGTATTTGCTCCTTCCCTCCATCCCCCTAGTCTTTTTCCTGGACTTCCAGGTTACCTCTCTTATCATTTGAGGGATTACCCTAGATTGCCCTGACAAACAAGTGAAACATGCATCTCATGTTTAAGCAATAATCCACAACTGGGTGTGGGTATATCAAGATTTACCTATGGCTGGTGTGATGGGATCATGAGGATGAAGCCTGAGTGATTAAACAAAGCCAGCTGTGGGTAAATCCTGATATACTCAAAACTGGGAGTGGATTATTGCAATTATATAATGACATTATTCAAGAAAGAAATTGCTTACCTTTCTTAGGGTTGCCACCCCTCCGTTTTTTTTCCCGGACTATCCAGAAATCAAACTGATTCTCCGGTAGTCCGGAAAACACTGTACAAACTCCGGTATTCTGTTTCAAAAAGGAAACAGACTATCGAGTTTAATCGTTGATTTACTATGCTTTTTTTTACAGAAAAGCATAGTAAATCAGCTGAAAGCAAGGAGCAGGAATGAAAAAAGAGGGCATTCCTCGCTGAATGATTCCATCACAATGTCACAAAATGGGCAGAATGTGAGTGGGAGAGGGGGTAGGGTGGGCAGGGTTACTGGTGATGTGAGGGGCGGTGCTTTACTCTGGTTTTCACCACGAACGAAGGTGGCAACCCTATTCTTAACTGATGTCTTTATATAAGGGTTCTGAAGTGTTCCTCTGTGTTTTTCCTTCTTTACTGATGTACTGAGCATGTTGGTGCAGTGCAGGAGCAGCAATGGAGAAAAGAGAACCTCCACTGCTGTTTTTTTTTTTCTCTTGAAATTTTATGAGGGACAGTGCAGAAATAAATGGAAAATCAGGTATGTTTCAGTTTCTTTACTTTTGAGAATGTATCTGATTTTTCTTCTGTTTTGGTCTGTCCCTCAGCATATTCCAGTAGAAAGTCTGGCCAGGCAATGGTACTTCAGCTGGACTTTTTTGTATTGGTATAAACTCAATTTACAAAAAAAGAACATACAAGCTGTAGATTCCAACAGACTTTAATGTTGTAAGTGCTTTTGTCCAAAATAATGCTTAGACTTCATCAGACATAAAGTTACCCAAAATTCATTAGTAGTTATACAATCATCAATTAATAATTTAAATTAATTTAAAGGTACATTTTAAAATCAAGATATTCACACATTTTAAAACTGTTAGCACACAATTTTATGGTTATATAACCCAATAAAATATGTATACATAAAAAACTGAAGTATAATTAATATATTTTAAAAGAATTCTTAAAAATTTTTAAAAATAGTTGACCTTAAAAGGAGCTTGATATAATTAACTCTTATATTAACGCTTATATTAAAAAGTGCATTCACCTATCTAATGCTTTGAGTTTTAAAATACATTTAATTGAGGCATATTCGTTTAGCCCTGGTGGTATATGGGTATAGGTCTGAATCTGCCACATACGTTCACTCTCTTCTAATTCCATTTCCCACGTGCCACCCCTAGGATTCCTTGTTACCTGTTGGATGACTGTAAACAAAAAATTGTGAGATGGATTTTCCATGCTATGTTTAGCTAGGGCATTTGCAGTTACTTTTTTGTTGATATGAGTGTTCATAAATTCTTTGTTTCAATTGCATTTCTGTTTTACCTATGTAGTATGCCTGACATTGCTGGCATATTGCTACATAGACCACCCCTCTATATTCACAGTTGAATTTATCTTTTACAAACTAATGCTTGCCCATGATGGTAAACTTATTGCCTATCTTAATAGATGGGCACTGTGGGCATCGTCTGCATTTATACAGGCCATAACTTCCATTATAGGCCATTTTTTTGTGTTTCCAAAAGGCATTTAAAATTGGGACCCCTTCTATATGTTATACGTGGTCAAGGTCAGTTCGATTTAAATGATGAAATCGCAAGTATGTAACATCATAATAACTATGGAGAGCTGAGCCATAAAAAGATGGGGGTGCTTGAATACTGTTGTATACCTTTTTACTCATGAATGAACAGAAAAAGACATATTGTGAAGGCAAATGGTAATTCCCCTCAGCATCTTTCATGTAAGGCTGAATAATCCGCAATTGGTCACAGTCAGAGCAGAAAACCCTATCAGAAGCATCTAAGACCGCCGATATTATTGAGTACTGAAATTCCTATAATAGCAAAATCAAGGCTCTGATTTGTCTAAATACTCAGCTAATTTGCATAAGCTATGAAGCTATGAAAGCTACATTCCAAAGTTATTTACTTTAGCATATCATAAAATGGAATTACAAAAACTTTTTTCCGTGTAGAGACTATCGAAAGATGTATTCTACATGGAATTCATAAGCTTGACCTTTTCATGAGAGCGGGCCGATAGTGATTGTAATTGTGCACTGCTCACAGGTTGGAAGTGGAAATAATGAAACTGGCAGTAACGTTTAAATAAAATTATAGGCCGGTTATGGTTGGTCAAAATTGTGAACTCTGAATTTTCATATGCTGAAATCTATACATATGTTTCAGCACGTATGGCCAGGACACAATGCATGAGATGCATATGGCAACTTTCATTAGATTTTTGTACGCCATTTTTTATCATTTGGATTGTTTGCTGTTATAATAGAAATTTTCATTAATCATTATAAGGATGTGTGACATTATAAGACTTTTAAATTCTGCTTTGGTCTGGTATCTAGCTTGTCTGCAAGGAACATGAAGTTACGATCACTTTTCCTTAAGGACGCCCTTTCAAGAACAACAAATATATTATTAAAAAAAAAAAATAAATTATTATTATATAGAGATATGGGAAGGCTCTTCCGGTGCAGGGAGTGAAGAAGTATGTTCACTATTTGAAACTTATGTGTACAATTTTGATAAGAAAGTGAATCGATACAACTTCAAATATAGTTTTTTATAAATGGAAGTGAAAAACATTATTTTGACAAATACGTACATACAAGATTGTGGTTGGTCAAATTTGACCACCATGAATTTTCATTTGTCAATACTCTCAGCTAATTTGCATATTAGATGAGAAACACACTCGTAATGGATTTGGAGGTGTGTCAATAATAGGAGACCTCCATTGGTCCTGAATATTTAAAACAGGATGGAAAAGTATGATAATCCATTGGACAAAACTGAAATGCACAGGTCAGCATTGGGTGAACAATTGCAAAAAATTCCTTATAAAAGCATATGGATGTCCCATTTCCCATAACGATCTGATGAAGATTATTTCGAAAGCGCTTATCATTTGTGAACATCAAGGGACTTTTATTCCTTTTTCTTTTTAACTAGAAGATATTAAATTCATTTTAAACGGACATCTGATACGTTTTTTGTGGATAGGACCTTCAGCTCTATTTCCACAGTCATTTGATGCATAGTGTTAGCCTTGGTGATTCTTCTGTCGCAGTTTACTGTTTTTTGCTCTTTTGATTCGGCAGTTTCACCTCAGCAGTGGGAAGATTTATCACATTAATATTAATGAGGATGACATCACTACGCAGACATCCCCGTTAAGGCGTAGTGAGAGGATTAGGAACAACCAGCAGCATAATGGTGGCCCCCAAAACACAGTAACAATGAATAACAACATTAATAATCCCCAACAGGGTTTTCAGGAGGCTCGGAACAGCCAGAACAGCCAGATGAACCAGCGAGACAATGGCAGGGCCCAGGGGCAGCAACAGAGGAAACAGAATCGGCGGAGAAAATAACACAAGCTTCCATACAAAGTCTGCGATTACTATTAAGTACTGAAGGAGACTTTAAAATTTATAATTTTACAGAAATACAAGTAGACAAAGATATTGTGGACATGTTGTCTAAAGGGCTATCCTTTGTACCAGATAGAAAAGTGGATTTAGCCAGAACAATCATTGATCTAAAAACATTTACTCGCAAACTCAATTTGACTGTTCTTATGGGTAATGTCCATTCACTGACTAGGGACTTGAAAATATCTAGTCTGTTTAACCCTCCTCTACACAGTACTATAGCTTTATTCGAGAAGGTCTGTGAAATGGGCTAATGACTAATTTGAACAATATACAGATGCATTTTAATGCTACTAGGTACATGTCACTTGAGGACCTAGAGTTTTTACATTTACTGAAGGCATGCAAGATCAGGGTTATGAAGCCCGATAAAGGTGGTGGATTGGTGTTTATGGACGAATATGCATATGTACAGAATATGTTGGCATATTTAGATAGTGATAACTATTCTCATGTAAGTTTAAATGAAGTTAATACTGCATACAAAAACATTAGCAGGAATTTAAATTACTTGTTTCTCGAAGGGAGTATTAATATTGATACCTTCCATTACTTAACAATGGCATCACCTATTACACCAGTTCTTTTTTGGTCCCCTAAAATACATAAGAACCTCCACAGTCCACCATTTAGACCAATTGTGGATGGCAGAAGATCAATAACCTACCCATGTGCTAAATATGTGGACAGTAAATTAAAACCTATTAGAAATGAAAAACAAATTTGCCATGATTCATGGAATTTTTTGGAGGGCATTAATAGGTTGGAATATAATGAAAAATCACATCTTTCTTACAGTAGATATAAAAGATCTATATACTGTAATACTACAAGAGTTGGGAATATAATGGGTTCGAGATTTTCTAACCATGAAAGGCATGGAAGAGAATGAGATTTATGTAATTGAAACTCTTTTGGATATTATTTTATCCAATAATTTCATGCTATTCAATGGTGAGCTGTACAAACAGCAGACAGGTGTTGCCATGGGATCACCTTGCGGAGGCAGCTTCGTAAACTGTGTGATGGCATACTGGGAAAGGGAGCTTCTATTTAACAACAGCCTTTTTCAGCAGAATGTGGTATGGTATACAAGATACCAAGATGATATGGTTCTCATTTGGAAAGGGAACCCTAATACCATATAACCCTTCATTCAAGCCATTACAGATCTTACTAGCTTTCTTGAATTCACATTTCAGGTTGGAATAGAATCCATTAATTATCTAGATGTGCAGTTGTCAAAGAATAGGCTGAACAATAGGTATAGAACTATTATATGTAGGAAACCTACCTATTCAAATGCTTTCCTGCACTTCTCTAGCAGCCAGCCCTTTCATCAGAAAAAAGCAGTAATGAAAGGACAAGTAGTGAGAGCTGCTAGGATGGTTTCTTCTGATATGGACTTTTATACTGAATGTGAGTTACTGAAAAATATGTTTTTAAGGTGAAGGTATCCCGAATATCTCTGAACAGATTCACTTGGAAGTATGCACTAAAAGGACTCATGGACACTTTAAGCCCATTTTGCAAAAAGGTTATAATGAAGTACATGATTCCAATATAGTACAGATGAGAGATAATAGCCAGAATATATCATTAAATATGGCACTCCATTCATGACAACCTTTTCTATAAACGCTAAAGAAATAAATAAGAAATATTCTGGTTAAAAACTGGGCACTTATCACCAAGGACAATAATATTTGTAAAAAGTTTGAAGGTCCTCCACGTATAACATATAGAAGGGGTCCCAATCTTAAATGCCTTTTGGAAACACAAAAAATGGCCTATAATGGAAATTATAGCATGTATAAATGCGGCCGATGCCAACAGTGCCCATCTATTAAGATAGGCAATAAGTTCTACAACAGGATGACTGGTCACAAGAGATTTCAGATATTCTGAATGAAACTCAAAAGGCAAATAGATCTCTAAGATAGGGCGCTGTACTACCAAGGCTGTCTATACTTTCCAGATGAAACCAAGAGTCGAGTCGGTGACCACTTGTACCTTGAGATGTACAATACCAGTTCTCAAGATGTTTTCAGTCTAGAGTCTGCAGAGCAGTGGTACTGAGAGAAGCCCTAGAGGAGAATAAGGAGAAATAACAGAAAGTCAGTGTTTTTGTATACTTAAAATTCATGTCTTTCAATTTTACTTTGTCAAATTATGCCATATATTTACTAGCTTTTTGCAGACCTTACTTTATGGTATGACCAGGTTGCCTGCTGAGGCATTTATTAAGAAACTGGATTGGTAGCTTGACCTTTCACTCTAAAAAAAACTGAATAAATGTATTAATTATAAAAAATAATACAATTCCAAATTACAGAAAACAGAAAAAATGCTCATCAGGAAATGCAAATAGAATATAAAAACAACTTGTGCAGCAGCAAACTATAGACCTAAACATTGTACTTAGCTTTCCTGAAGTATTGTTTGACAAAGCTAGTTTTAGAAAATATCTTATGCAACTGAAAGCAGTGTTAGTTCTCATACGCCACACCTTGTAGGTGAAGCGATCTTAAACAGAATGGGTTATTATGAACAGCACTTTGTTTATCAAAGGTGCACACAAAGCTGAAACGGCAAACATGGCACTTGCAAAACTGGTTTTAAAAGTATGTAGTTACTCAAACTTTCTCAAGAACTTGGTGCTCCTTGTGACCAAGGCCCTAAGTACTGATGTGTTAGTTGAATTGCTAAAAGGAAACAACAAGCAGAAACAAACACAAAGAATGGTTTGCCTCATATCAAAAATACCTGCATACCTACAAAGAATTTTTTCCAAAAGATCAGCATGACAAGTATTTATCAGATGGCTTCCTGTAGAGCCTGAAATCATGGAAATATCACCTCCACCAAATAGCAGCTGCTCTTTAACAAATTCAGCATCTAATTTCAGATACAAATAATGGTTTGTCTTGTTTCACAGAAGAATATACTTAAATAAACATTTCCAATTAGTCACCTAAGGACCCCAAATTTCCAGACTTCAGTGTCTGACAAAGTAAAACAATGTACCAAAGGACTAACAAGCAAGCATGAAGGCAATCTGTAACAGTAATGTGACTACATCAAAAAAATAACATCACAGAACGAACAGACCATTGTGTGAAAGCAATATGTAGGGCTAAAGGAAGGACAAATCGTTGTGTGTTTAAAACTGAAGTGGTTTCAAAAGGAAATGAAAAGAATACAGCATAAGGAAATACAGAAGGAAAAAGGCAGTGAAGCATGCCAATTAATACAGCAAAAAAGAAGAGAGGGAAGTAGGCCAGGCAGAAATCAGTTACTACAAGAAAACTTGTACATAAATGTAAGGGTGCAAAGAATGCAGGGCTGGCCATAGCTTAACTGGTGCCCTAGGTGAAAGTGTTCCATAGCAACCCCACCCCAAGCTGCTCACGGCTCCCAACACATGCACACATCCCATAGGGTGCCTCTCTAACCTGGCCTACCTACATCATGAAAATTACTTGTTTCTTCTTTTTTCTCAGTTTGTTTTACTATTCATTTTTTCCAGCATTTATTCATTCATCCAGTACATTTTAAGTAGGCAAGACTGCTCTTTAAGAACTATGTACAAAATAAGTGCATTAAGCTGGGGTGTGTGGGCTGCAGTAGGTCACAGGGGTTTCTAAATGCAGGTGCATTTACATTTTTTAAACAAGCCTTTTTACATCCGATGATGGCCTGAACAAAATTCATGATTAAGGAAGAAATTCAGTCTTGCTTGCAACATTGTTTTCCCTCAATCCTTATAACATTCCCTAACTGACCAGGACTACTATGTAATGACTGGGAAGGAAATAATTGCATTAAGCCAGGTGTCTGGAGTCCGCAATGCCCCCAGAAGCCATGGGGATTCTAGATGTTCTGAGGTTCATTTTACAGTTTTTTTAAAGTAAGCTTACATTGACACCATGATATATGGTGCAAGAAGTGATGAGCAGCATTTTTACTCCTTTGGGGAATATTTTGACTGCTCCAATTTGGATAGCAGCTTTTTTAAAATAGCACCTTCCCCAACATTCAGTCAACGAGAGCAAGCAGCAAACTTTAAACTCAGTGATGTCAACTTAGAGAAAGCATATAGTGTGTTCATTAAAGTTTATGGATGCACCCAACACAGAGCTGGATCATGGTTAAATGGAGCCCTAGGCAGGGTAATGGATCACCCCCAACCATTCCAGTGTTGCATTACTTGGCTGTCCCCAGTTACCATAAACGCTGTTGAAACCAGCCGGTGTGCATACTGTTTTCTTTACTTCTACAGTGATTACAGTTATTTGGATTTAATTACTTTTATCGCAAATTTTATAGCAGAAACACTGATGATAACCATTTATCAAACAAAACAATACTGTCTCATAATGAAAACAGTCTTAGCATGAACAACAGTAAACATTTCTGCCCTTGAAACTCACATTCATAGAAACTGCACTAAAAAAATGCATCTGACCAGTAGCAGATTATATGTACCTTTGGGCTGTTTTCAAACCATGGGCCCCCTGCACACATGCATAAATGCATGTAGTCCTTGATTCAAAATCCTGATTTTATTCAGTTATATACCACTTGTTAGAGTGTACTTTAATTTTGTAGTTTTGAATGTTTTTCCAATTAGCAGTGAAACTAAACATATATGAACCAATAATGACAAGATTACTCATTTCAGAACATTTCAGCCATAAAATGCCACTCAACCCGCTGTCATTATAATCTACCAATACCAGTCAGTATGTACAAGCTCTGCAAAAGTCATCTGAATAATTTCACATTAAAG
This sequence comes from Protopterus annectens, assembly GCF_019279795.1. Lineage (NCBI taxonomy): Eukaryota > Metazoa > Chordata > Ceratodontiformes > Protopteridae > Protopterus > Protopterus annectens. Next base: position 584,005,395 of record NC_056728.1, read on the forward strand.
AGAACAGTAACTAATGAAGAGGTTGCTGCTGGTAAACAACATTACATTTCAATCAACAAATTCAGTGCCAGCTGCTCTTGAAGAATAAATTGCCTATGTTACATTAAAATATGGTGTGCTGGTAATATGCAATAGGGAATGGCTGGCAAACCAACAACAGGTTCATAGTTCCTAGGCATCGTATCCGATGGAGAACAGACAAGACTGCAGCACCCCCCCCCCCATACTATATGCTGCACAGTAGTATCAGCAATAAAACTGCCTGGTATGGGAAGAGAACTCACAACTTTCTGCAATAAAAGCAAGTGTGTTACCTGCTGCACCACTGACAATGAACAACACAACTGCGAAACTCTGTGACTGACATTAACTGACTGCAATTCTGAGTGACTTATAAAAAAATGAAACTAAAGGAGACCTGACAGCTGGTGCGGAGGGTTAAGGCACTTGATTGGCAATAACTAAGGTTCAGGGTTTGACTCTAAGCAAAGTCACTTAACTAGACAGCCCCCTTAACTGAAGCATTATACACACATGCACACTTAAATGGTTCCTGTAGCAGCTGCAATTGCTCTCTGCATGGCTACTACAGTGGGCTGATTTCTCATTTGCTCACTTTGCTGCACTGATGTCCTAAATTAAATCTTTCACTGTTTCTAAATATGGCATATTAGGATATTGTTTCTGGTCTCTGCTGTGTCTTACAGAAGTCTCCTAAAAGGTCCTAAAGCCCTGCTCTTCACAGAAGTCTCCAACGCGAGGATGCGGCTTATTTACAGAAGTTTTTTTTTTTATAACTAAGTTAGGTCCTCCCAGCCACACAGGCCATAGACAGCTGCCTAGGTTGCCTAGGGCTGGATCTGGATCTGACCTCTTATCTCTCAGTTAACATCACTGAGGGATGCACTAAATTTATATGGGCTGTGGTTTAATAAAAAAGTTTCAGAAGCTTTTTTATTAAAAATGGCTCAAAAATAACTATGGAGTGAAAGAATTACAAGTGCAATGCAGCACAACTCACTAAATGCCACAATGTACTAATGAGTGTGAACAAATCACTATAAACTATTTTTTATGTAATGATGGCCTGAACAAAAATTAATGGAAGAAATTCAATCTCGGTCTTAAACGTTGAATTTTTTCCCCCAAATCCTTTGAACACAACCTAACTGATCGAGAAATATGTGTGGTGGAAATGACTGCATTAAGCTGGGGGTCTGGGTACTACAAGATGCTCTGAGGTGCATTTTACAGTTTTTTAAACAACCTTTTTATTCAAAGATGGCTGGAACAAAATTCATTATTAAGGGAGGAAATACAGTCTTGTCCTTCAACTTTGGCTTTCCCTGTATCCTTTCACCACACCCTGACCAAGACTGGACTGAAATAACTAAATTAAACTAGGGTTCTGGAGGCCACTAGCCACATGAGTCCCTGAGGTTACTGATGTTTTGAGGTGCATTCTAGATCTTTTTCAATTTTTTGATTCAATGAAGTCCTAAGTAAAAATCATACATAAGGAAAGAAAATCAATCATACTTTTCTTATTTCAAGAAAGAAATCAATTGTATCCAAGGCTTAATGTTCAAAGCTAATCAAATGGCAGTGCACAATAAACAAAGCAGACAAATGCTGGTGATGATACAGAAATTATATCTGGAAATGGCACCTGTCTCCCTATGTTACATTAGAAAAGGTAGTCTCTTTCTGTGTGTCCCTGTCTGATGTTAAATTGTAAACTGAGATGAAACTTAAGGGACAAATGGTCAGAATCATATATTTCATAGGTTCATAGGTTCATAGGTTGGTACTAGGCTATCAGCCCTAGGACCTATACAAGCCTAGCCAAAAAGGTACCATGGCTTTCGCCACCCAAGAAAATTTTCATGTGGCCCTGTCAAGCAGAGCCACAGAGGTGATCCCCAGGGTGAATTTCCTATTTCCCATCCAATCATCAAGGTTTTTCTTGAAGAGTACTAATGAGGAGTTTTGTTTGATATAGATAGGTAGTTTGTTCTAGAGTATGGCAAGTCTCTGGGATAGGAATCTATCCCTCCAGCATGTTCTGTTTATTGTGGTGACAAGGTTTAGATCCCTAGAGCATGTAGCTCAGAGGCATTGGGATTTTGTAAGTGGAGCATGTCTATAGCTCTGGGTTTGACATAGCTTTGTATGTTAGGCAGAGATCACCTCTCAGTAGGGGATATGCGATGGAGTAAAGCTGGAGTTTTTTGATATGGTCTGCGTAACGCATCTGTTTGAGGCCGGTAATCCTCTTTGTGAGGTATTTCTGTGGCCTTTCCAGTTGTTATAGATGTCTTGTGAGATATATACCAAAAGGGGTGTTGTACTCTATAATGGGTCTAATGAGTGATGAATAGAGGGGAACAATAACCTCTTTTGTCCTGGATGAGAAACCTTTTGTGATGAGGTGTGCCACATAGAAGGATTTCCTGACTACTGTGGTGATGTGATTATCAAAGGAGAGACTACTGTCCACCTGTGTCCCAAGATCTCTTATCACACTTTGGGTGTTAAGTAGACTACCACCTATGTGGTAGCTTATGGGTACAGTGTTTTTACCAAAGGGGATGACAATGCACTTTTTGGCATTGAGCTTGAGGCCATGACTTTAATACCAGGCATCTGTCTCAGTGAGGCCCTTTTGTAGGATGTCCACATCATTAGGAGTTTTAATTATGGCTCTTAGCTTACAGTCATCTGCAAACTTCATTAGCCAAAGACCTTCTGTGTTAGCCTGTACTTCAGAAAAGTAGATACCAAACAGGAGAGGATGCAGGACTGAACCTTGTGGTACTTCACTTGTCACTGGTCTGAAGTCGGATTTGGAGTCTGCTACTTTCACAGTGTGGGTTCTGTCAGTGAGCCAGTTGGCAACCCATCTTGTGACATAGGGATTTATACAAAGTTTAGAGAGTTTATCTATAATTCCAGAGTGGGGGATGGTGTCAAAAGCCTTGGCGACATCTAGATAGGCTGTATAAACCACCTTACCCTCGTCTACGGCTTTGGTGACTACTTCAAAGAAGTCAATCAGGTTTAGGAGACATGATCTGCCTTTTACAAACCTGAACTGGGTGGGGTCCAGAGTTTGGAGATTACCAATGTCTTTGTTTATAAGTTCCCTGATGATACTTCAATGGCTTTGCAGACCAGGCTCTTAGGCTAATGGGGCAGTAGTTCCCGGGGTCTGTGGTGGCTCCCCCTTTGTGGAGTGGGATAACCGTCACTGTGTGCCATTCAGTGGGCACAAAGCCTGAGGTGAGGCTATGACTGAACATGGTGCTTAGGTGGGGTGCCAGTTCATTCTGTATTTAAAGTTACTGCTATTATATATAGAGATATACAGCATGCTTCCTCAGCCCTACCTGCAAAAGACAACCACTTTCTGTGAACCCCTCTGATGTTACACTTGGACACACACACACACACACATATATATATATATATATATATATATATATATATATATATATATATAGGTTTACTACCAAAATTCCAGAAGGGATACAGTCAAATACAGGTTGGTAGAATGTGTGGTTTCTAAGTTGTAGAGCTGAACAGAAAGTGGTCAAGTTTATATTAACAAAAGTTTGCTGATATAAACTTAACATTTTGAATGAAGGTCAGGGTACAGTGTGGATCTGGTAATTTACCCTTTTCCTCACTGTAATGCAATGTCAGTGTTGGTATATGTAATAAACATAGGGGGCGTGAGGCATGCAGGGGGGCTTGCCCCCCTGTAAAAATGTAAAAGGAGAAATGGACTTTTGAAACTGGAAGTCTGGTATGTCAAATGTCAATTGTTGTATTTATCATGTTCGACATTTATGTGAAATTTTATTTTCATTTTTGATATTATATTTCGATCTTTTGATGGAAAAATGTTCTGCCTTTCAACATTTTGATAGTAATATATATATATATATATATATATATATATATATATATATATATACATACATACATACATACATGGGTCCATATCAAAACAATTAAATTCCACATCATGGAACATTAAAACAATGAGACCAGAAAGCTGAACATTCAAAACAATGATCCCTCACAACACCGGAAGTCAGAACATTGAACATGGTGGATAAGTAATTGTGCGAGATTGCAGTACATCTGAGTTTGAGGTCATGCCCATTCCCAGCTGTGGCGTGGTCTCAAAGGTAGAATATATAATTAGCAAGGGGTGTGGGTAGAGCTGGAGGGCCTTCCCCCTGAAAAAGGTCATGTCTTAGGTGTAGTTTTGTTGAAGAGTAATGTTTACCTGTACGATACTCCAACATTTGGTGTTATGTTATTTTGTTAATTTGACTGTTCAGAGTTGCAGTCTCATTGTTTTGACGTTTAATGATGTGGAAGTTTGTTATTTTGACATAGACCAATAATGTTTCTTTACCTACCTGGTAATGCATAATGCATCTGATGACTGACCATAATGGAATTAAGAAAAAAAAAAATTAATGCTTCCAACGAATTTCAGATGTAATACTTCACAATTTGTTTTGTTTCTTTATACAGTTTATTCAGTTTATGATTAACAGCATGATAGCATGGTAATGGTTGGTGCCAGAAGTAGATCTTCAAACCACAAAGCTTTGAAAACAATTGCTCATCCTGATCTGTATGAGACCGCTTAGCAGACTACACCTGTGCTCTAAATACATGTACTTGCAAACAAGACAAAGGTATGCTATAAAATCAGAAAAGCTAAAGAATACATTTTGCTGGGTTCAAGCCCCCATATTGCCCTCATACCCTCCTTACTTTATTATGCTCACTCTATAGTCACTAAAACATGGAGAAAAAATGATTATTTAAACAATAGAAATTCTCTTTCTTCCTCCAAGATAACTATGTTCTTGGAGATAAGACAAATCATTACATTTCAAGTTCACATATATCCTCACAATGTAAGACAGTATAGTACAGACACGCCCGAGCATATGAGACACAAGCAAGCAAGTAATGAGCATCTAAGGTGAACCATGGTGTTATTTTCCAGCAATATTACAGAATTTGAGGGGAGTAGCTCCAACATGGCTGCTAAGTAATGGTTCCTTTTAGATACCCTGCATATATTTGAAAAGAATTTGATGGAAAAGATCCATACAACTCAACTAAAAAGGAGTAATGTCATTTTAAGAATTATTCCTCTCCGGAATTTTGCGAAAATCATGAATTTTTATTTGTAGGATTAACTTGTAGACTTTCTTATAACTTACTAGTTTAGATCAAAGTAATATAATAAGCACTTCCAAATGGACTAGTATTCTATCGAAATATAACTTATTAGATAACTGTAATAAGCAAATAAAGCTCCTTAAAATATGACTCAATGACAAGGAGTTTGGATAAAAGACCTGTAGACATTTGTTCATGACAGATATGGAAGATTATTCAAAGGAGAATTCGCAGACTGAATTTTTGTTAAAACAAAATACTTGCTTGTTAGACAAAATGGAGGATTTAGAGACAAGGAAAAGGAGGAACTCTCAGAATATATGACATGCCAAAAAGATATGCTTGTTATCCAAAATATTATATTTGCAGGAGGAAGTTTCCTTTGGATGAAGCTCATAGGTTTCTCTTGAACTCTACAAAACCAGAAACATCTCCAAGACCCATAATTGTAAAATTTATTTCAGATTTGGATAAGTTACTCATTCTCAAAACTGCCTGATCTAATACTCCTAGCATGGTGACATTTCTTATAAAGCAATGGAAAAAGAAGATATTTCCTGGCCTCTTGAAAGTTATTAAAATAATAACATTAAAGCATGCATAGTTTATTCAGCTAGGGTAAATCCATTTCTACTTTACATAATGTATATGTATGTATGTATGTATGTATGTATTTCATGTTATTTTCACCATCCTTTCATGGGCTATTTATTTTGACTTATTTAAATGTTGTTGTTGTATTGTGAAGGCTTGTGGAAAAATACACTTTCAAACTTATCCCTTGTCCATTGAATGGTGTGTTCTATAAGTGCAGTAAATGATTTCAAGGTACAAAATGGAATTTCTTCCTCAGGTGGATCTCTATGGCTATTATATGATTCAGTCAGATGTAGTACAATGATTTCAGTATGTCCTTTGGTACCCATAGTGCCAGAATCTAAGAGAGGAGACTGGTTTGCTACACAGCGGCTGTCAATGTACCACCTTGCTTCCACATTGCCTAATGCTGTAACCACCACATTCTGCTTTATATAGAATTTGTTACTGTAAATGTTCTCAGTTGCTGGGTAAACTTTGTTGAAGTGAGCATCTATGTTTAGCTCTGGATTGATCTCCAAAGTTGCCATTGCTGCAGTGCAACTTTTAGGCTTCTGTATATGATGTGGTCCAAACAAAAGCTGCCTGTTGAGGTTGGACTTTTCAATAAAATCAGGATCTGTAACCATGATCATTCCTTTGTCTTGTCTGCTAGCAATATCAAGCAGTGCAAAATTCTTTAACATTTCACAGCCTATGGCTCCACACCCCACTAAGAAAACATTCAAGTTGTAAAGTTTCTGACACATGGACTCTCCAATGCATGTCCAAAGTGCATCATAACGATCTCCCATTGGCAAAAACTGCTCATTGCCAGCATGTTCAAGAGGCTCAGTCACTTCCATTGAATCCATGTACAACCACTGTTGCAGCAGCGAAAATTTTTCTGTCACAGCTTTCAATGCTTCTTGACTAACTATTCCTCCAGAAGCTGCAGCAAAAGTGGCTAGGAAACCCTTTGCAGTTAGAGACAGCCATTTCACAAGACATGGATTAATAGATGGTTTCTTTGCCAGTCTGTCACTTACAGATTCTGCTAGCTTCAGCAGTGTCGCAGCATCTTGCAGGCATCCAATATATATGGCAAGTGATTGGACTGTTCCTGGAATTCATTCAAGGCCCACATTGCAGTGTAAATTTCTAACAGTGTCTCAGGTTTGCTGAAGTTTACAATAATGCAGTGGGGATCAAAAAGCTGTTCTGAAACAGACTCAAAGCAGAATATTTTGGGCATTTTAACTTGTACAGCTATTTCTCCATGCTGATAAGGATCCATATGCGTTGTATCTCCTATGCTGAAGGAATATGGTGAAATCACTGTTACCTGGTGCATGGTACCATTTAATGAAGACATTCTGTTAACTTCATGCAATACTACTGACTGTCCTGTTTCCAGTCTGTGAGGCCGACTGTCACTGCAGGTGACAATTTCAGGATTTGACTGTGTGATATTCTCAATAAAAATTTCTTTTGGCTTCTCTCTAGTTGTGTCAAATACTTCAAACTGATCTCCAAAGTCACAGAATAACTGAGAATAGATACCATACACATCAGCACTGATGAACTTTATGGGGGGCTGCTGTAAATGGCAAAATTCATTTATCCTCTTATGTAGTGCAATCTTGGTTTCCATTAAAACCATGTACTGATACTGCCGTAGAAAAGACAGATCTGTGGTTGTATCCAAGGGTGTAGTCATAGAATAAACTTCGACATAAGAATTAAGTTCTGCAATACGATGTTGGCATGCTTCAGCTCTATTCTTGTGCTTCTCAATGTCATCCTGGTGAATAAAAAAATTACATCCTAGGTCCCAGGTTTGGCATATTTGTGTATCATGGATTGTAAGTGCCTTTACTCCTGAAAGGACTATGTTCTTGGCTATTTCCACACGAAGTCCTCCGACGCCACTCAGGAAAATGTGTGACTTAGCCATCTTCTGCATGGCCCCATCTCCAAGAACATAGCGCTGATGACTGTGCAGAGCATCATCAATTTCTATATTATTTGTGGTCATACTTGGGCTACTGAGGTGAGACGAATCAATAAAATTACAAAGACCGGAATGCACCAATGAATGGAATGACCAAGTTAGCTCTACTGGGCAAGGACCATTTCAGGGAAGACCAAGAAGAAAGTAGGACACTTATATGACAGTAACAACATACAAAATACAAAACATTGAACAGTGACAAGATATGCTTCCACAAATAAATCAGTAATTAAATAATGAAAGTAATAACATTTTCTTTACAACATACAAATTCAAGTTTGGAGTAGCTACAGCATAGAGTTCCATGAGTAAATTAAATAAGTAATGAAAGCAGGTTACACAATATATAGGTGTGCTCTTTCTCACACACGTGTACACAAAGATAAATAAGGTACGTAAGCTCACAGGTAGAAAGAAGAAAGATGAGTATATTAACTGAAATGTGGAAATAGGGTGGTAGGGAGGGTGAGTGAGCAGAGTCAGCCATTAAGAAACTAGAGGGGTTACTGGTGCAAATGATACAAAATAAAGTGACAGCAACAGAAGAAGGAGGAGTTTATTTAACTTTCTCAAAGAAGACTTGTCTTATGTTAAAAAAAAAACATGATATATTCAGTACCTTTGAGGGCACAATTTGACACTTGTCTTCTCTAAAGAAGCATGTCACAAAAGGCAGTTGAGAAAATGAAATGATGGCACATCAAAGAAAACAAAGGATAAGTAATGTTCAGTAAATAAAAATAAGTAAAATATATAATAGGGTTACTTTTATAAATTACTTTGATAGGCAGTATGTGTAATTTTTATCAAAGTAGAAAAGACAAAATGAAATCTGAAAAATGACTCCGAGATTAAGTTTAAATGCATGAAACAATTTTTTCTTTTCAAAAAAAAGTGTTTGCATATATCTTTCTGTGAAAACAAAATTTTGTTTTGCAGCATTTAAAAAATATGAAAAAACGAAAAAGCCAAGGAAAACGTTGCACCAGGCGAATAGCAGAATAGCAAAATAGTAATCCACTCGCTGCTAGACACAATGTCAGGTGAAATAAATTTAGAGCTTAATTTAAAAATAGTTTTAAAGTGTGCTTCTGAACTCCGAATACTAAACATACGCAGACTTATTTACAAAATTAATATTAATGAGCAGGTTGGAGCCACTTACATTACTTTGGGTCTTAGCTCTAATTATGCTGGATTAGGATGGGTAATTGTGTATCAGTTCTGCAGTTGACAAACTGTTAAATTAAGAGTTTGGCAAAAACTAAAGGTCAGTAGCTGGCCTGAATGTGTGGAAGGCATTGTAACCCTGCCCTGCTGGGGTGCTCTCCATGATAATAAGCCATTTTTCTGTAATTGCACAGATCTCCACATTCTCCAGGGTGATGAGAGTCTGGGGGAAGTGGAGTAAGAAGCTGGCATTGAGAAGTAACACCTTTAGATTCTCTTGGGTTGGTTTTGCAATGTTGAAAGGTTTGTCAGTTTGGCATTGCATAAAAAAGTCACTATGGGGAAGGATAATGTTTTACCCAATATAAAGCCTAGAGAGGACCGCTGCACACCATCCTTGGAAAAGCAATATGGTCTGTTGACTTCTGCTTATTGTGTGGAATGCAATATATGACAAGACTATAACTGTGCTGAGTTATCATTATATCAAAAAAATCAAATTTCAACTTGAGGCACATTTTTGTTATTGAAAAGTGTTTTCAACAAAACTGCCTATACTGACAATGTCAATGTTGTGTGACCAATTTTAACTCTAGAATGGCAGTCTTAAGTGCATTTTGTACCTGAGTATACAAGGAAATTCCCCACATATTTCTCTAAAAACTATAAAAGGTAAATTGAAATATATTATTTTATACATGCACACTGAATGTGGGACTTTACAGGCATTTGATAGTGACAGTCTGGCATGTGATATTATATATTTAGCTTCCATTAGGAGTGGTACATGACACATTTTAGGATATAAAATAAAGTACATCCATATAATATATCTTTACTGAGTTATTTCATATCAGATGCAAATTGATAGACATTTATTTTAAAAAATATGGTTCTATAGTGCTTTTTACAACTGGTAGTGTGGGATTTAATTGCATTGTCTTTCTTGAAACAATTAGTCAATCAGATTTACTTGGCTACCATTTTACTGAAAAAAAAAAACAGCTAATATTAGGAGTGTGATCACGTGGAACTCTATGGGAAAATAATTTTATCCTTATCTCCAAGGTTGAATAATATCAGAGGAGGTATATTTAAGGATGCAAAGCAATACCAGACAATACAATGCAGAAATAAAGCTACAGTATATCAAGACTTGAAGCCAATACACAAGTGGAGAAACATGATATGGATTTTGAGGAATTATATAAGAGACAATATTATATAGGTTTTCATAACAATGAGTATACACAAAAATCAAACAACAATGCTGATAAGTAGATAGTTTAGATTTAATTTATTATAGTATTCTTCACAGTTAACATAAAGGGTATTATCATTCCACAATCTTTGAAATTTAAATCTGTCTGCTAATAGAACATTGACTACTTAAGCAATAACCCACACCTGGGTGTGGGTAATGCTGGATTTACCCATGGTTGGTGTGGTTTGGTCACGAGGGCGAAGCCCGAGTGGCCAAACAAAGACAACCGTGGGTAAATCCAGCATTTCCCACACCCAGAAGTGGGTTATTGCTATTATGCAATGACATTATTTAAGAAAAAAAATACTTACTTTTCTTAAATAATGGCATTGTATAATGCCTCCGTGCTGCCCTTCTACAGCTGTCTGGTATTCTGCTGCAGTTCTGATGTGCTGCGCATGTGTATGCTTACACAGTACATCAGAGCTGTGGGTGGAAGCAACGGAGAAAGCAAGATCTCCGCTCCTTTTTACAAAGCGTCTCGCTATGTTAAAGGAGTTTAACATAGCGAGACAGCTTTAAAAAAAGCAACGGAGAATCTCTGCTGCTTTTTTTAAAAATGTCTCGCTATGTTAAAGGAGTTTAACATAGCGAAACAGCTTTAATAAAAGCAATGGAGAAAGGAAGATCTCTGTTACTTTTTTTAAAGCTATCTCACTATGTTAAGCTCCTTTAACATAGCGAGACAGTGTCTAAAAAGCAACAGAGATCTTGCATTCTCCATTGCTATAAAAAAAGACTTATACTAATGGAAAAAGTCTGGGCGACCGGACCTTTTTCCATTAGTATAAGTCTGATTCGCAACGTGCACGCTGACCAATCAGTGTGTACGTTTTGGAATATTAATGGGGTGGTCATTGTATAATGAGAAATAAACAGTGTCTCATTTCTAGTATAGGTGTTGCTAACTTCTCTTCATGTAGCTTCACTGCTCTACTACTATGTGTAGTTTGTGATACGTTTAGCAATAGTTCAAACTCAAACATTTCACCTGCAAAATCAATGACAGGAATACTTATATCATTCAGTCCTGCATTTCTTCTAAAGTGGTTGTAGTGTTGTATAATAAGAATCTTGTATAATAAGGGATCTATTGCTAAAACAAATAGGGTAGAAGAAAATGGACATCCCAGTCTAACTCCATGATGAAACTTAGGTGGAGTATTTATCAGTTATTGATAAAGTACTTTGTCTCTACATGTGCTACAAACTGAATTAACATATTGTTCTGTAAACCATATAATAATATAAAAAATACCGGGCCCAATTTCAAAAGACTTCTTCTCAGTGTACATGGCTACTTAGGCTAAGAGCAGTAGATGTTTTGGAAACTGTCCCACTGTGCAAGCCTGTTTAAAGATAGGCCTTACACCAATGTAAGCTATTTATACTGACAGCAGATCTGAGATTAACTCTATTGGAATCTGGCCCAATGTATTTGACAAAAAAGGCTTTACCTGCAACAGCATCTACATCTAAAATATTTAAGGCTCTTCTGTTATTGTGGCTTCAGTCATGACATGAGTAATGTAATCTCTGACATTCTGCAGTTTGGGCCAAATCCAACTTTTCTAGAAATAAAAGGTCATTTAATGCACACGTTAACCTGACAACTGCCATTTTGCCTAATAGTTTATAGTCTGAATTTAAAATAGATATAGGTCTATAGTTTGAAAATTTCTGTCTCAGTTTTCTTTCTTTTTGATTGAACCATTATTCTCAAACTCAAAGATTAAGGAAGCTTGTATCCAGGAATTAACAAAATGTTAAATTTTAAGATTAGAGGAAATTATAAACCCACCAATACCACATATACCTGAAGTGTAAAACCTTACATTTTCACTGCATAGTGTGATAATATAGTTATTCACTTGCTTTATCACTTGCTATGTCAGAAAGTCATGTCAGAACAAGCACAAATACGAGCCTGTTCAACTGCTTGTTCAAGTTATGGGTTGAAAAGGTTGACTTGTGTCACAAATAGTCTGTTTCCATATTGTTGTAACAGATTTTGCAATAAATCACATGACTGAAACTCATTTGACTGAAACTAATTCAATATTATGGAGTAACAAGGAAGAGAAACTCTACAGATCTTACTTAAACATTCCATATAGTCTCAGTCATGGCAAAGGAAATGTGGGTGCTGACATTTATTCATGAATCTTTTCAGAGCAAAAGTGTTGAATAAATATATACTCCTTACATAATGACAAGAAGATGTAGCAGAAATGAGAGAAAATTCAGACTGAACAGTAGACAAGTACGTACACCAAAAAAAAAAAAAAAAAGTCAAGGAGCTGAAACAGTAGCTGGTCAGAAAATAAGCAATCTTGTTCTTTTCAAAGTATGATAGAAAACAAAATGTATTTTAAAATCAAAATTTTGAGAAAATTCCTCTTCAGAAGTATCCTAAGTGGCAAAAATAGTATGTAGTGCGACCTCGGAGTGAGAATACTTAATTTGGGGGGGGTGGGGGCACAGCCCCCCACATGGGGGGTACATGAGGGCTTGCCCCCCTGCTTTCATGTAGTAGAGTGATTGTGTGTGTTTGTGTGGTGGATGGTGTGTGTGTGTGTGTGTGTGTGTGTGTGTGTGTGTGTGTGTGTGTGTGTGTGTGTGTGTGTGTGTGTGTGTATGTAGTAAAACCGTGAAATTCAAAACTTCCAGTATTTGAGGTTTTGAATTTTGCAATTTTTAGTTTTTGTTGTTTTGTGGATTCCACTTCTTGGACTCGAGATACTGAAATTCGAAATTTCAGTATTTTGAGCTTCTGAAGTGAATATATATATATATATATATATATATATATATATATATATATATATATATATATATATATATATATATATATATATATATATATATATATATATATATATATATATAGGTCCACTTTTAAATTTTGAAATAAAAAAATCTTGAGTTTTCAGATATCAAACTCAAAACATCAAGATTCTGGTATCTCAAAATTCAAAAGTGAACAAATAAAAAAAACAGCTAAAATAATGCACCCCACACCCCCCTACTTAAATATACCAACTCCGAGATCGCAGTACGTTGAAGAAAACGGTAATGCTCCTGTTGCTTGCCCCCCTGCAAAAACATTATTTTACTTTGTTTTTTTTTTGGTTCACTTTTGAATTTCAAGATACCAAAATCTCGATGTTTTGAGTTCGGTATCTCAAAACTCGAGATTTTGGTATTTCGAAATTTTAAAGTGGACCTATATATATATATATATATATATATATATATATATATATTACACACACACAGCTATATATGTATATATATATATATATATATATATATATATATATATATATATATATATATGTATATATATATATATATATATATATATATATATATATATGTTTACCTTGCTTGTGTTTGAATAATGCATCTCATTAAATGTTAATTTAATTTCAATTTTTTATTTACAATATTTGTTAATTGGCCCATTGTTGCCTTAGTAAATCATCAAAGCTCATTCCAAATAATACTGAACTGGTAAATGGGTTTTCTCTGTTAAATAATTCCTATTGGATTTTGGAATGCATAATACTCTTGAAATATATTAGCAGAATGATGTGTAGCTCTTTACAGACTGTATTTAATTTATTCATTTCTTAACTGGAAAAAATGAACTGTCTTCTTCAGACCACAAAGGCAAGACAAGCTGTAACAAATGCAACATGTACAGACGGTTTTAAGAGAAAGTGTATCAAGCAGCATGTTTTTATTTCCTTGAGGAAGGCAGAGTCTCTTGGGAAAACCCAGACATACACGGGAGAACATGAAAACTCACATATACAAAACAGTGACTGGAAACATATTTATGGACAGTTTTTAGACTAGCCAATCAGCCAGCAGTTTATGGAATTAGAATATGGTGAGCATCATGCAGACACTACACTGACAATGAGTGGTGAACTACCATTCGTAAAATGTGTAATCTGATACTAATGATGCACGATCACTTCATGCAGACCTTGAGAAGGACAGTAGTAAAATTCATCTTAACCCTTATATCCCGCTCCATAAAATGCAATAAAGGTTGATTCTAGATGAAGAGTTACATATAGCCTTTGTATTACATCATACTTAAGTTATGATCTTTGCTTTCATAAGTACATAGGTAGTTACTAGGAGTGTAGTCCAGGATTCCCAAATAGCCCTAAAGCACTACTTGGTTAAGTGACTTGCAAGGGCACACAGTTGGCAAATACAGTCTGAGGGAATCAAACTCTGTACCACAGGAAATAGCTTAGTAACAGTTCTATAGCCCTAATCTTCTATGATAAGTGTTGCACAGCAACAGCATGTACCTGTTTTACTCTTTCTTTATGTGAAAGTCATAATGACTGAAAACATGTAAAAATAAATTCCAATTGTTAGAAAAACACAGAACAGGCTATAACAGCTTTCAAAATAAAAAAATAATTAAGCAGCTATAGATAGGTTGATAACCATGTCAGTGTTTATCCTTTTCTTTAAATCAAAGTATTTTGCACTGTGATGCGACAATTGAAACAGGTAAATATTGCTACTGGTAACTGATATTACATTCATATTATTTAGAACTATCCTACAAATCTATTCTGTATAGTGTCATTTTCTACCAGAAATGACTAGAAATAGTTCCAATCATATACCATAACTGTGTTAACTTTCGCAGCTTTTTATTGAAAGTGAAATGGCTTCCTTTTTCACATGACACTAGTCCTTGCTCATGTCTACACACATTACTGACAGTGAGACAGTGACTTGTACTTACTCATGAGCTACAATTGTGTATCATTCTAGTAGCAGTCATAGACATAAACTGCTACCTAAGATACATTCAGTTAGTGCACACAAATTATTGTATGTATCTTAATCTTATTTGGCAAATTCCATAAGTGATCGTTGCCCATAATCTCATACTAGTCATTCAAAACAAAAAATAAAAAGAGGCCCCACAAATTATGTCATTCCATTCTTTCAAAATAAACCTCAGCTTTTGAACAATCACTTAAACAGCATCAACTGATCTTATTTACATAACAACATCCCACTCTGCCATTATTTTAGCTTATTAGCATCATTTCTCAGATTCAGGAAACCATATTCCCCACAACCAGAAGAAGGCTTATAGCTCAGACCAGAACATGGTTAAACGGTGACCTAAAACAAAAAAAATGAAACTAAGAAACACTGCCTGAAAAGCATGGAAGCAAGATCCCTATAACTTTAACTAACACCAAAAATGTCTTAACCTCAAAAAAGTAACTAGGATACTAATTAACAGTGCCAAAGCCCTCTATCTAAGACAACGACAAAATACCATCTCATCCCAACCAAAATTGTTCTGAAAGATAGTAAAACAAACTTCTGGTAATATCACTGATTCCACTCACAGTACATCTAATCAAAACCTAAATAGCCATTCTGACATTCCCAAAGAGTACAAAAATTTCCTCAGCACTACAATAAAGCAGATCATGGACTTCTTTCCTCCCCTTTCATTCATTTCAAAATAAGAAAACTTCCAAACTTGCTCACAAATTTGTCTCCCAGGAGATTAAATTGTTCCCTTCTACTGCTTCTGTAGAGTATCACTTAAAGATACCAAATCCCTTTTTATCAAAATTAAGCCCAACTGGTTAAAATTTCCTAAACTTAGATTTATTTGCAAGCTACTTACCTACATCTGTAATCTTTCCCTAACAGCTAGCATAGTCCCACCTGAATTTAACTACACTACCATTATATCGTTACCAAAAAATTCAAGTACTTATTCATCTCAAAGATTACCTACCCATTTCTAACCTGCGGACTTTAACAACATATTTGAAAAACTTTTATATAAAAAACTTTTAAAAAACATTTATAGTTATGTCCTTCCCTGTGGTTTTCAGCATAGTTTCAGAAACTTCTTAAACACCATGACTGCCTTACCTACAGCCACTATGTATGATAGCATAAATGATGAGCTCATGTCTTCAGGTAATTTGTTAATCTAACCAGAGCATTGGAATGTTGAACCACAGTCTACTCCTACAAAAATGAATAAACTCAGTTTTAGAGACAAAGACAATATGATACAATAACTTGGTTCAAAAATTATCTTAAAAAACAGTATTCTCCAAGCTTCTCAATACCGTGTCTGGACAAGCCGCTTTTAATACTGGTATCCATCAGGGATCTGTATCAGGTCGTTTATTATTCTCATTGTTCATAAACAATATTAGGCTGGATCTCCCGCAGCACAACATCATAAGGTGATCATAGGATATTCTGTTGCTAGAACCTTGAGAAACTCATCAAATTCTCTAGACTAATCCACAAGAAAAAATCATCTTACACTGCAAACGGCTTCAAGTAAACAGATTCCTAGTCAGATCTACAAAAACGGATGTAATGTAATTCTCAAGCCTCAAATAGCTCTATACCCAATATGTTGATTCATGTTCTAAACAGTAATATCATTCCAAGCATAAAGGATCAAAAATACCTTGGACTTGCCATAGATCCTTCTCTTAACTTGTCTACCCATAATGACAACATAACCTCTAAAGTTTTCTATCAACTTAAATTGCACTATTGCATTTCCTTCCTCCTCCTCCTCCTCTCTCCAGCCTCCCACACTGCCATAGCCAAAAATGTCCTAATGCTAATACTAGTATATGCCCTACTTCTATTAAGCATGCACTTAGCATATAAAATTATGTAGGTTCACTCTCCTCACCTGACAAAATACACACCACTGTGACTTGCTGAACAAGCTCCAATGGCACTGAATTCCAGATAGGATTATCCTTCTACTGGAGACATTAACATTTAAATCATTCAATTAGGCAACATTCTACCACTGAAAATCGGACTTCCTGTAAGAGATCAAAACTACTCACTTACAAGCAGCCAAGATGATAGCCTCATATTCACCAGACCACAATTTCATTAAATTGGAGAAAAAGCCTTTTCCAGAATAGGCCCTGCTACTTGCAACCACTTGCCAAATGAAGTAAAAGTTAATTAAACCCTTGACACATATAAGAAATCTCTGAAATAACTTCTTTATGGAAAATGTAAATACTCTTGCTTCAGGGATATGGGCTAACTGTATTTTCTGTTTATAAACAGCAACTTTTTGACACATGCTATGGGGGGAAAAAAAAATATATATATATATATATATATATAGAGAGAGAGAGAGAGAGAGAGAGGTTTACTATCAAAATTGTGAACAACACATTGTATACTCAACTTACATGAAGTCTGAACTCCAAATGCTGTGATGTCGAACACCACTATTCCGGACTGTAAAATTCCACCCCTTCTTGATCCATGTTAGCAATTGTTTTTAAGTGTGGAATGGTCGAAAATGTCATCATTCATGTTTTTTTTTTTTTTGGCAATGGGGCAGTTCTACAGTATGGATTTCATGTAAATGGGTTGACGATGTGTCTAAACGGTGAAGTGCAATCAACATTTTGATAGTAAACCTATATAGATATATCTATATGGATCTATGCCAGAATATCAAAGTTCCAAAACTTCAAAATTCATATGGCTGAGACCATATGAATGAGTGAAAGTATGTCTCAGTGAGAGTGACAGAGTGAGTGAGTGAGAGTTATGCACCAGTGAGAGTGAGTGAGTGAGTGAGTGAGTGATTGTATGTGTCAGTGAGAGCGAGTGAGTGTGTGAGATTATACGTCACTGAGAGTGAGAGAATGAGTGAGTGAATGAGAGTATGTGTTTTTAATAAGCCAACAGCACATTTAGGATTAGTTCCTCTGCTTTGCATCCTGTGATTTCCAATAAGTGTTAGAATAGGCTTGGCTCCTTTGTGACTCTAAATTGAACTAATTAAGTAGTCAGAGAATGAGTGACTGTATCTCACATGTACTAAAAACTGACAAATGTGCTGGCTGCTTGACGAACTGTAAGCATGTCTGTGATACCAGCTGCAAGGTTTTGGTAGGAGTCTCTGATTACTTGAATGGCTGACTGGAGTTGGAAAAGCTGAGAAGTCAGAGTCATCATTTCTTTCTCTGGTGGTAGGTAGGATTGCCTTCCAGTAATAAAGAAGGTTATAGCTTACAACTGTTCCAGTAGCTTGAAAAAGAGTAAAAAGGTATGATGCATGGTCTGGAACATCCATGTTCATTATATCACTCAAGGCTATTAATACATTAAATTGAAAAATCACCTGAGACATCCTTTTTGAGTCAGAAAACAGCAGTGGGGAGAGTAATGGGGCCACAATTGCTGTGGTATGGTTGCCAAACTGATAGGGGTAAGGGTACCTGAAATAAAAAACAGATATAAGAGCTTAATGTATGTATGTATGTATGTATGTATTTATTTACTTATTTTGTTAACCAGGTAGAGAGTCAAGCCAGCAATAATTTTCAGCAGTGACATAAGCCAAAGTATTGAAGACATGTGCATACAATCAAAGTATTGAAGCAGTAGAAATGTTTCAGATTCAAGCTTTCCAGTTACAGACTGTTAAAATAGTCAACGATACTACTGTTTAAATACACTCGTGTTTTTAACAAAATTAAATTTGACATTCTGTTTATCAGCTGGTCCAAGAACCATATACAATAGAACTTTTTCACATGTGCTGCACTATAAAGAAAAAAAACTAATTAAAAAAAATCTAAATTTCATTTTGATTTAATTACAGCAAAAGCAGTTACTCAGTAGAGTTGAAGTTATGCAATGCCTGCATAGTGAAGGATTTGATGTCGAAGGTCTAACGCAGGTTACATCACAGCATGGTGGAATGAGTCCCCAAATTAAGGAGAAACAGGAAGATCAGGAGACATCTGAAGAAAATATATGGACATGGAAAGAAAATGAGATTTAATGTGGTGTAATATCTATGCAAATGAGAAAGCAAAACTAACCAATACAAAAATAACAGCACCAAAGATATCTGAAGAGAAATACAGGGAAAGGAATCCATAAATGGAAAACTTTACAATACAAAAAATGAGAAGACAAAGAGGAAAAGTAGAAAAGGAGATCAGTAGTGGAGAAGTTATAGAAATAGAAACTGAAGTCATGAAGTACCTCCAAAGTGAAGGATTCAGTGTAAAAAATCTAATTCAGAAAGCACCACAACAGGACAGAGCAATGGAACTCCAAATTAAGGGAAAATCAGTGGAATGGGAAGCAATTGGTCAAGTGCCATATGAAGATATTTTGGAGCCTTCCACAGAAAACCAGTATAAACATCCACTTGAAGCTGGACAGCAAGGGAAGGAATATGAAACTGTGGAAACTCTGACTCAGTTAATGTTGAGGAGCGATAGGCCAGTGAGTTCTCATATGACAGAGCAACGAATGGCACAGGATGAGATTTAAGACAATGTGCCACAGGAAGATGTAATAGAACTTTCTATAGAATGCCCACAGGAAATGGAAAACAAAAAATGTGCCCTCAGTCTAGAAGAAACTGAGCTAAGAGAAGAGTTGCTTGACTTAATAGAGATAGATAGACATATTAAGATCAATGAAAGAAATAGACTGTAGAAGGTCAATAAAACCCAAAAAGCCAGAAGTTTGATAAAACAAATGAACACAGTAATTAGGACTGTCCATAGAGATTTGTGCGATATAACAGAAGTAAACAGGATATATTACTGTGCAGTTAAATTAATCACTGATAAAGTTCTACCACAAAAACACAGGGTAGTGAAGGAGAGAAAGGGAATAAACTGAATACCATCATGAAAGTATCTAACAGAGAAAACTATAAAGAAACTAAGACAAGAAGTGTCACTATTAGAAGAATATAGAAGAAACAGAAGAACAGATCAACAAAAATACTCAGAAAGATAGATGTGATAAAAGCAATGCCTAGAACAGATCAAGATCTATTATGCACTATTGCAAATAAACTAAAAATCTCAGCACAGGTGGAAAAACTTAGAAAATATGCAGACAAATATAAAGAAAAAGTACAAAATAAGCAATTTATTGATGACCCAAAAAGTTTTATAGGGAATTGGGAAGTAAGGTAAAAGGAATTGAAAGACCACCAAAAAAGAAGAAATCGATACATTTTGGAAAAGTTTCTATAAAGATCCTGTGAGACATAACAAATATGGTAAATGGATAGGAGAAGTAAAAGAAAGAATAAGAAGTTTAAACATACAGGATATGAAATGAGATGAAGTAACAACCATTTGTTAAGAAAATCCTCTAATTGGAAAACACCAGGCCCAGATGTAGTACCTAACTTCTGGTTAAAAGTATTAAAATCTTTGCAGAAGATTTAGCCATGAGTAAGAATTATTTATATGCACATCCCGACCAGATACCAATCTGGCTAACAACAGGAAAACAATGCTCCTACTTAAGAGTGAACCTGCCAGCTACCCTAAAAATTACAGACCAACAACTTGCCTTCCGACAATGTATAAACTATACACTGGATTGATGCATTTATAGTCATTTAAAAGAAAACTCAATTATGGTAACAGAACAAAAGGACTATAAAAGAAAGTAATACAGAACACTGGATCATTTGTTGTTAAATAATGTCATATTGGACAACTGCAAAAAGGGGGCGAATTTAAGTATGGCCTGGACTGATTACAAAAAAGCATTTGATAATATCCCATATTCATGGATAAAAGAGTGCTTAAAATGTATAAGATACACCTAACACTGACCAATTACATTACAGTGACCATGAAAGAGTCACAGACCACTTTGCAATTAGGCCATGATAAAGGAAAACTTATTATTTCAGGTATAAAAATCCAAAGGGGGATATTCCAGGGTGACTCTCTGTCACCGCTGTTATTCTGCTGTGCCCTTAATCTGTTAAGCTGTCTACTTAACAGCTTAGGTCATGGCTATAATTTGGGTCCTAGAAAACAACAAAGTGTAAAGACCACTCATCTTCTCTTTATCGATGATTTGAAACTATATAGCTCACTAGATGAGGAATTGAAAGCACAGCTGCAAGTTGTCAAAACGTTCAGATGATAAAAGAATGTCATTTGGCCTTGATAAATGTGCAAAAACAACCTTGAAAGCAGGAAAACTGCAGCACCAAGAAAACATCAGTTTGGGACAAGAATGTGATATAAAAGCACTTGAGCAAGAGGGAGTGTATAAATATTTGGAAAATGATGAAGGATCAACAAAATATGAACAAATGGAAATAAAATTTAGTAAGGAGTACTTCAGAAGACTTAAATTAATTCTGAAAACAGCTTTGACATCTAGGAACAAAATCCAAGCTATAAACCAATTTGCTCTTCCTGTCCTAACTTACAGTTTTGGGGTGATTGACTGGCCCCAAAATGTACTGGATAGATTAGATAGAAAAACAAGAAGGATGCTTCATGCTCACCAGATGATTTACAAAAATCAGTGCATACCAAGATTATATATTCCCCATTCTGAAGGATGGATGGGCCTCCTTGAAACTGATTACGTGTATAGATCTGCAATTGTGGGACTCTACACATATCTGCTGACCTCATAAGACCCAAATGTAGTGAAAGTTTTGAAATACGAGGAGAATAAATCTAAGATGACTTCCCTGCTTAGGCTAGCAGAAGCATATTGGCATCAAGCAGGAATGGAAATCAAACCACAATTAGATACAAATCAGGCACCAACTGAATGTGCCAAAAAACAAAAGAAAGAATATAAGGTGAAGGACCAGATGAGAAGGCAAGAAATGTGGAAAAAGTATAAATATAGTTGAAAGCATAGAAAACTTCAGGAAGAACTTCATTTTGATCAGGAATGAATGCAGGAAAAGTTAAGAAGAGGTGAATTTAAACCAAGAGATGAAAGTTTAATATTGACGGCCCAAGATAATGGGCTACATACGTGTTGGTTTACAAGGTCCATTGAACATGTGGGAGAAACAGACAAATGTAGGTTTTGTAAAACAGAATTGGAAACAGTTGCTCACCTTGTTGCTGGTTGCAACATACTAATGGCAAAAGGACAGTATACTGAAAGGCATAATAACTTGGCAAGACTGTTGCACTGGGGATTGTTCAAACATTATGGTATTGAAGTGGTTGAAAACCACTTGAAATATGCGACACAAAGCACCATAGAAAATGATGAAGTCTACATCACATAGGATCATCCATTACCAACAGTTCAAAAGACAGATGTTAGAAAAATGGATATAGTGGTCCAAGAAAAGAAGACAAAAGTAGCACTGACCACTGAAATCGCCACACCCAGTGACTACAGTGTCCTGCATACAGAGAGACACAAAGTCATAAAATATCAGGATTTGCAAGCAGAAACAAGAGCAATCTGGAAGAAAGATACCCAGATAGTTCCAATAGTTGTAGGAGCAACGGGTCTTATAAAAAAGAGACTACAGTCTTATTTAAATATACTACAAATGCATGTAACTCTGTACAAATTGCAGAAGGAATCATTACTGGGCACAGTGCGGGTGCTGCAAAGTGCACTTTTGGCTGACATCAAAGAGTGAAACAATACTAATTTCATAAGCTTTAATTGCACTTTGACTTAGGAAGGGGGTCCATTCCTGTCATGTTACTAGAAACCCAAAAGATTTGGAAAAATTAAAAAAAAAAAAAAAAAACAGAGGTAATTATTAAAAAGTCAAGTGGTTGGTAGGTGGTTGAAGGAAGTGACAGGGCTGTTCAGGCAGCCTGAAGACTTAAATGAAGTAGTAAACAATCATTACAAAAGCAACGTCATGTATATGGGATGACTAATATTTGCAGGCAGAGCGTTACAAACTGCTGAACCTATCTAAATTTTGTTTTTAATTGCTTTTCCAGAATATTCATATCTGAGCTGAGTGATGGCTCTGGAATTATAAGATTGGGAAGAGCAGCAGTCAGTGGTGATAGCTCTGCTACTAAGACACAAAAGTAGTTTAAGGCAAGGCATTTATTGTTCAGAATAGATTGGCAGCTTGACTGGGATTACATGAAGTGAAGTCTAATGTAGTCTAACTAACAGGGCAGACAGCTCCAGGCTTTTATTACATTAAACAAAGTACAAACTATTCCTGGAAAATTCCTTATAATTCTAATTCATAACCTTAACTGACAGTCGAAATATATGCAACCATCATCAACAGACTGCTGATACTAATTACATCTCAACATTTTCTCGTCACTCTCCTGCTTTTCCTATGACTTTAAGATATACTCACATAATCTCTAAATCTCATTTCACTACCTGAAATGACAGTGCAGTTGTTTTATCTCATATATTCTCCCCTTTGTCATTGAGAATAAATACATTTTATTTACCTGTACTAACTTCAAAAATACTTGTCTGTTTGACTTCATATCACAAAGGTCAGGCTATGTCCTCCATGAATTCCTGCTGTATATAACAGCCATTTTGTATTTACCCCACATCATTTGTTGACTGCTCACTCTACACTTCCACAATCAATCTGCAATCTACACCCTCTTTTTGCCCTGACATATAATAAAATAATGTTTTTTGTATCCTTTCTGGTATTCTTTTATTTCTTATTCCATGATAGCTTACACATAAAATCTGGTCTACAATATTCTGATTTTTCACTAAATAACCCTTACTGCTTGTTTCATCAGGTAGTAATAACACATTTTAACCAGCATGTTACAATAAACATATCATTTTACCCTCTAAGCTGATGTTTGAATACTGTCAGCTAAGAAGCTGTTTGGCTACATGTCCATGGTGTGCATATCATGAAAGTCATATACATATCCTGTGTATGTTGCCAACATGTTATACAAATTGTGTGCATATTAAAAAAATGTATACACATTCTGTGCATATTATGGAAATCATATACACCTACAGTGCATATTGTGAAACCTCTGCTAAATGTAAACATAAAATAACCATATTTACTATTAACAGAATTTTAATAAAATCTCGTTGTAATCTAATAACACCCATTCATTCACCAGATAGTTTAAATGAACATACGAGCCTGATTCCAAAATGTTTGCTCTCGGTGGAAGTGACCACTTTTGGAATCTGGCCCTTAGTGTATGTCATTTTATAGATAGGCCTTACACAAGGAAGGAAGTCACTAGCACTGAGAACAGGTTTTTCAAAATCAGAACAGACTTACACTGAAAGAAAATATTTTGGTATCTGGCCCACAGCTCCTTTTCAGAAACAAATTGAAAGTATAGTCCGGTTAAGTGACATATTTAAGGTTACACATTAGGTAAGTGAGAACTAAGGAAATCAAACCTTGCACCCTCTGTGCCAACAGCCAGACTTACTGTTGACATCATTTTCTTCAAAAGAAAAAATCTTGTTTAGTAAATTTAGTCTCTTTATAAGTATCGGTATAAAATAAAATGACAACTGCTTACACTTCCTAAGTAACTATTGCCCCAATTTACAGGCACAGAGATGTCCTTTATGCTGTCTGATGCAACATATTTAAATCTTGAAGTAGTCCTGCTACTTTTGTCTCAGGATTTTCAATATATTTTTCATTATTTTCTCTAATATTTTATAACTAGGTTTTATAACTAACTTACCCTTTATCTCTTTGTCCCTAATCAGTCAAACAATCAACCAATTAATTAATTAGTCAATATTTTACTTATATTTTTCACAAAAGAATTTGAGAATTATTAATAACATAAATAACCTCTTGCAGGAAAAATCTGAATATGAAAACTGCGTTTAGAATGTTATCTAGTTCCCTATAATTTTAGGAAAAATATTTTTTTGTGAAAATTTATGCATGTGTTCATGCGCATATGTGTAAGATGGACTGGATGCAGTTAGAATATATTAAATACCATTGGTCTGAAGTAATTACCAATTATTGCAGGTTACCATCCTCTATACGAATTAAGGCTTTCATATGTCTATCCATAATTTTACTAATGTTGAAATCCTTTTGCAAAAATAATATCTATTTTTCTTCATGAACCATGGAAGAAGCATGAAAACATTATTTGCTTCCTTACACAAAATAAATATTTGTTCTGGAACTTACTATACACTACCAAACACCTAATTCCTTATGTATAAGATTAGCAGTCACTGATTAGCAAGGAATCAAACCCTGAGTCTTCTAATCTACATAACTTATATATTTCACTTGATTTTCACTGTACACATACACAAAAATTGTACCCTTATCATTTCAGACATATAACAGTCTATTCTTGTTTACCAGCTTAAATCTTATCTCTAGATAGTAATGAACAGAAATAACATTTTTTTTGTCCTTGTATTTCCTCAGTTGTTATTGATTTGTTTAAATTGAGGATAGAATTTAAAGCAGTAATGTACAGTTTAATAAACAAAATAAAAGAAATACATTGAGGTATAAATCCAGAAAAGCCAAAAAACAAGAAATACATGAAAAACAAGCAATCCGGAACCATGAGCAGGAGTATTAACTTTAATTGCAAGTAAAACTTTCAACAAAGGCTTAGTAATAAATGGTGAAAACTTTCTCATTGCCTGATGAAGCGCTGTATACATGAAATGTTACTTGCAGTTAAAGTTAATATTCTAGCTCATTGTTTTAGATTGCTTGTTTTTCACTCATGTATTGTTTGATACATATAAGCTCTGCATTTCCACATACTGCAAATATACAATTTTGAACATTCTTGCTGCCAATAACTTAATTTTGTAGTGTGTGCATTTGTGTAATTAAATTCTGTAATTTAAATCTTATTGAAAACATTAACCTGTAGAATCAACTAATTTTCTTTATGAACAAACTAAGAGTGACATCTAGGAAGTTTATTTCTTTGTTGGAAATTTCTTGGGTGAAACGTAAAAACGTAGTGGTGGTATTTAAATGTTGCAAAAATGTTTCAAACAGTTCCAATGAACCTTCCCAAATTATTATGATGTCGTCCACGAAACGCCTATAGAATTTAATGAATTTGAAGTTCTCATGTGTAAAAAGATATAGTTTCTCCCACCACAGGACTACCAGGTTTGCATAGGTATTTGCGCAGGGGGTGCCCATGGCTACCCCCCACTTTTGCAAATAACAAGAACCACCAAACATGAATGCATTATTGAATAGTACTAGCTCCAAGAGCTGACCTATTAGTATGATTCTATTGCTGGAAAAACTAGTCTCTTTGGATAACAGTTCATTAATATATTCCATACCAATATCATTTGGTATTGAAGTAAATAAATCCTTAACGTCCAAAGTTATGAATAGATGTGATTGATGATTATCTAGTGTTAGCTCTTTGATATCAATGAGTAGGTCATAGGTGTCTTTAAGTATGGTGGAAAACTGATTCACTACAGGTCTCAGAATATCTTCTATTAGTTTAGAGACATGTGCTGTGATCCAGTTATCCCCTGAAACGATGGGTCTGAGGGGGACAGGATGTATGCCCTTGTGCACTTTGGGTATCCCTCTGATAATCGGGGTGGTGGGGTGTTCTATATATAGAAACTCAAAGGTTTCCTGGCTAATCTGGCGACACATGAGAAGGTCATGAAGAACATCTTTAACAGTTTTTACAATTCATGCTACTTCCTTAAGTGTTATAGGGGTATACGTATCAGCTACCAATAATAGATTAGACATGCTGGTGATGTATTCCTGCCTGTCTAAGAGAACTACTCCCCCTCCCTTGTCAGCTGGTTTTATGACAATATGAGGGTTCTGTTTAAGTTCACTAAGGGAACGGTTTTCTGCTGGTGTTAAATTATAGAATCTACCTTTCTTATTTACTTTACTAAACATCGAGTAGTATTGACTTGCACAAGCCTTGAGAAAACACTCAATGTGTGGAGGCATAACGGGAATAAACGTGCTTTTTGTTCTATAAGGTGTATTCCCCTGATTATGAACAATATTATTATTAAACAACAATTTTAAGCACAGCTTTCTACAGAACAACCTGAGGTCAAGTAGCGTGTCAGTCAATGTTGCCGGAGTGGCCGGAATAAAACTGAGACCTCTATTTAAAACATGGATACTAGTATCATCCAGAGCAAGGCTGGAAAGATTAAATAGTAAATCAAGAGTCAGTTCTTTTTCCTTCTGTTGTAGCCGGGTTGTTCCGCTGAGTACTTCCTCTTGCGGGAGTCCCTGCTGTGAGATCGCCCCCTGGTAGGATGTAAAAGAGGCCGTTTCTGATACGGTAAAAAAGTGGCCGAGGAAGGTAAGGCACTCGATGTGTTCTTAGGAATGGCTCCCGTAGTTACAAGGGGTGCCTGGTGAAAAAAAGCTTCCTGGTTGGGGGGAGGCGTATCAGTAAGGTTGGTTTCAATTCGACTAGTCTCAGACTGAGTTGTCACACCCATCTCTCTGTTCACCATGGATGTAGGTATCTGAGGTAGCGATGGTATAGCAATATTAGTAACAGCAAGTCTCTTAGGCTGGGAAATGGAAGCCGTTTCTGGCTGTGACGTTGAATTTGAATTTTGAGAAGACTGATATCTCGGCCAAACAAACACTTGGCCTTTTTGAAAATCGTGATAATCACATAACAGCTTTTTTTGTTTAGTGACTCTTAATCTGTCACTGAAAAGGTTTATTTGTGAAAAAATGTGGTTAATTTTGTCAATGCAATACTCTGAAGTAAACCGTTCCAACAGCTGTTTGTACATATGGTCAGTCCTGTTCCTCAACTCAGTTTCCAGTGGCAGAAAATAATCGAGCATTAATTTAGCATAGTTGAACCCCAGCTCTATGTTTAAGTCTTGCCACCGTTTGAGGACATTAAACAAAGTACAAACTATTCCTGGAAAATTCCTTATAATTCTAATTCATAACCTTAACTGACAGTCGAAATATATGCAACCATCATCAACAGACTGCTGATACTAATTACATCTCAACATTTTCTCGTCACTCTCCTGCTTTTCCTATGACTTTAAGATATACTCACATAATCTCTGAATCTCATTTCACTACCTGAAATGACAGTGCAGTTTTTTTTATCTCATATATTCTCCCCTTTGTCATTGAGAATAAATACATTTTATTTACCTGTACTAACTTCAAAAATACTTGTCTGTTTGACTTCATATCACAAAGGTCAGGCTATGTCCTCCATGAATTCCTGCTGTATATAACAGCCATTTTGTATTTACCCCACATAATTTGTTGACTGCTCACTCTACACTCCCACAACCAATCTGCAATCTACACCCTCTTTTTGCCCTGACATATAATAAAATAATGTTTTTTGTATCCTTTTTGGTATTCTTTTATTTCTTATTCCATGATAGCTTACACATAAAATCTGGTCTACAATATTCTGATTTTTCACTAAATAACCCTTACTGCTTGTTTCATCAGGTAGTAATAACACATTTTAACCAGCATGTTACAATAAACATATCATTTTACCCTCTAAGCTGATGTTTGAATACTGTCAGCTAAGAAGCTGTTTGGCTACATGCCCATGGTGTGCATATCATGAAAGTCATATACATATCCTGTGTATGTTGCCAACATGTTATACAAATTGTGTGCATATTAAAAAAATGTATACACATTCTGTGCATATTATGGAAATCATATACACCTACAGTGCATATTGTGAAACCTCTGCTAAATGTAAACATAAAATAACCATATTTACCATTAACAGAATTTTAATAAAATCTCGTTGTAATCTAATAACACCCATTCATTCACCAGATAGTTTAAAAGAACATACGAGCCTGATTCCAAAATGTTTGCTCTCGGTGGAAGTGACCACTTTTGGAATCTGGCCCTTAGTGTATGTCTTTTTATAGATAGGCCTTACACAGGGAAGGAAGTCACTAGCACTGAGAACAGGTTTTTCAAAATCAGAACAGACTTACACTGAAAGAAAATCTTTTGGTATCTGGCCCACAGCTCCTTTTCAGAAACAAATTGAAAGTATAGTCCAGTTAAGTGACATATTTAAGGTTACACATTAGGTAAGTGAGAACTAAGGAAATCAAACCTTGCACCCTCTGTGTCAACAGCCAGACTTACTGTTGACATCATTTTCTTCAAAAGAAAAAATCTTGTTTAGTAAATTTAGTCCCTTTATAAGTATCGGTATAAAATAAAATGACAACTGCTTACACTTCCTAAGTAACTATTGCCCCAATTTACAGGCACAGAGATGTCCTTTATGCTGTCTGATGCAACATATTTAAATCTTGAAGTAGTCCTGCTGCTTTTGTCTCAAGATTTTCAATATATTTTTCATTATTTTCTCTAATATTTTATAACTAGGTTTTATAACTAACTTACCCTTTATCTCTTTGTCCCTAATCAGTCAAACAATCAACCAATTAATTAATTAGTCCAATATTTTACTTATATTTTTCACAAAAGAATTTGAGAATTATTAATAACATAAATAACCTCTTGCAGGAAAAATCTGAACATGAAAACTGCGTTTAGAATGTTATCTAGTTCCCTATAATTTTAGGAAAAATATTTTTTTGTGAAAATGTATGCATGTGTTCATGCGCATATGTATAAGATGGACTGGATGCAGTTAGAATATATTAAATACCATTGGTCTGAAGTAATTACCAATTCTTGTAGGTTACCATCCTCTATACGAATTAAGGCTTTCATATGTCTATCCATAATTTTACTAATGTTGAAATCCTTTTGCAAAAATCATATCTATTTTTCTTCTTGAACCATGGAAGAAGCATGAAAACATTATTTGCTTCCTTACACAAAATAAATATTTGTTCTGGAACTTACTATACACTACCAAACACCTAATTCCTTATGTATAAGATTAGCAGTCACTGATTAGCAAGGAATCAAACCCTGAGTCTTCTAATCTGCATAACTTATATATTTCACTTGATTTTCACTGTGCACATACACAAAAATTGTACCCTTATCATTTCAGACATATAACAGTCATTCTTGTTTACCAGCTTAAATCTTATCTCTAGATAGTAATGAACAGAAATGACATTTTTTTGTCCTTGTCTTTCCTCAGTTGTTATTGATTTGTTTAAATTGTGGATAGAATTTAAAGCAGTAATGTACAGTTTAATAAACAAAATAAAAGAAATACACTGAGGTATAAATCCAGAAAAGCCAAAAAACAAGAAATACATGAAAAACAAGCAATCCGGAACCATGAGCAGGAGTATTAACTTTAATTGCAAGTAAAACTTTCAACAAAGGCTTAGTAATAAATGGTGAAAACTTTCTCATTGCCTGATGAAGCGCTGTATACATGAAATGTTACTTGCAGTTAAAGTTAATATTCTAGCTCATTGTTTTAATTGCTTGTTTTTCACACATGTACTGTTTGATACATATAAGCTCTACATTTCCACATACTGCAAATATACAATTTTGAACATTCTTGCTGCCAATAACTTAATTTTGTATGTGTGCATTTGTGTAATTAAATTCTGTAATTTAAATCTTATTGAAAACATTAACCTGTAGAATCAACTAATTTTCTTTATGAAACCTTCGTATGTGGTGTGGAATGTCACACCTCCAGCAGCCTGCACACATCCTTGCATTCCATTGCATTTTCTGAAAAAATAACTTAGAAGTATAAGATAAACAAAATTAAGTATTTTGTGAACAATAAAAGCTATTAAAACTGTACAACTATCAATGTTATCAATAAGAAGCATCCTTTACAGCAATAACAGTCAGTACATTCATCATCTTTACATAAATACCATAATATATTATAATGTACACTAACCTAGAGTTATACTTTTTTGCTAAACATTTATAAACAAATTGTTATACCTTGTAAACTCTACAACCCAGACATACATTTATTTACTTATTTTACATTTGTTTACCGGGAGAGTCCAACTAGGCATGGTTGCCTGTTTTTAGCAGAGGCCTGGGGAGAAAAGCTTCATACAATAGGAAAAGTGCAAGAACAAATAACAAATAACCAATATAAAATTACAAAGATAAACAAATGTATGATTACAGGAATGAATAACAATATAATATGAAAGTCTATAGAATTTGCCGAAGATTCCCACATGAATATTAATATTACAGTGAGGAGATGACAAAACAGCAAAGTTAACTGAAAAACTAAATACAAAATTCCATGGACAGTGGTATAGATTGTATTACAAGAAATTTTAGGTTTTGAAGTTATGGGAAGACTTTATAGCAGATATATAGAAAATATATGGAGACAGAGTGTACACAGTGGAGTTTGCCTCGGTCAGAGTATTTACATATCCAGGACTTAGAGAGATAAGATTTTAGTTGAGTTTTGAAACTGACTTTGTCTGTAACCTGACTTTGAGTGTGAGGGAGTTCCAGATTTTTGCAATAGAAGAAGAGTGAAGGGAATCACCTGAGTTATGTCTACTTTTCAATACTTCTACCAGTCCTTTGTTGGTGGACCTTAGCTGTAGGATGTTGGTGTAGTCAAAAATAAGGCCTTCTAGGGCAGGAGTTATGTTGGTGTGGTAGAGAATTTGGTGAGCTAAGGTGAGTTTATTCAGGGTAAGTAAGTTTGGTAATTCTATCCAGGACAGTTTCTGAAGGGCTTGACAGTGGTGAAATCTGTAGGAAGAGTCAGTGGCAAATTTGGTTATCTTGTTATAACAGGTGGATAGTT
This sequence comes from Protopterus annectens, assembly GCF_019279795.1. Classification (NCBI taxonomy): domain Eukaryota; kingdom Metazoa; phylum Chordata; order Ceratodontiformes; family Protopteridae; genus Protopterus; species Protopterus annectens. Next base: position 584,037,193 of record NC_056728.1, read on the forward strand.
TGTTTAAATCACCTTTATTTAGGTTAACTAGGATGAGGGAAACATAGAGTAATGTGGCATGTAGGTGGGTTCTTGCTATGGTTATTATACTATTAGTGGTCAGGAATTTTCTACATCTGTAGAATGCGTCTAGTTTTTTGTGCACTTTTGTTATGGTTTGACCTATGTGCTTGTCGAATTTCATGTTTTGGTCAATGATGACACCTCATAGCTTGGTATGTGCAACTGGTGCAATATGGGTATTCTCAGAGGCAGTAATTGTAAAAGGGGGAATGGGGTCTATAGCTTTGGAGGAATGAAAGTCCATAAGTTGCTTTTTTGGGGGGGTGAGTATCAGTTGGGAGTCTGCTAACCAGGTTTCAATGGCTGTGAAGGATTCTTGGGTTCTTATCTGTAGAAGTTGTAGAGAGGGGGTGGAGCAGATTACGGTACAGTCCTCTGTGTATTGGACTAGGCTTGCATGAAGTGTGACTTTATGAAGGTTGTTTGTGAATATTATGAAGAGCAGGGAACTGAGTATAGATCCTTGAGGCACTCCGAGGGTGATGGAAAGTAGGGGGATAGACTGTCCTGCTACTTAATAGTTTGTTGTTTGTTAGAGAGACAGTCTTTAAACCATAGGAGTACAGAGTTATTTATTTTAAGTTCTGAGAGAACAGTCAATAGTTTGCTATGGGAGACTGTATTAAATGTTTTAGAGAGGTCTAAAAAGACGGTTGATACTAGATTTCCTACATTTCGCTGTTGATTAATGTGGTTGGTGAAACAGATAAGGGTGGTGGTGGTGCTATGGCCAGGACAAAAACCATGTTGAGTTTTGGCTAGGAGATTGTTAGAGAAAAGATATTTTAGTAATTTGGAATTGATGCATTTCTCAAGGATTTTTGATAGAGAGGATAGTATGGCTATCGGGCGGTAGTTGGATAACTCAGTCAAGTTTTCTCCCTTTATGTAAATGTATTATATGTGAGATTTTCCAGAGGCTTGAGACTTTTTGCTCTGAGATTGACCTATTTATGATTATAGATACAGTGTATGAGATAGCTTCGGCTACAATTTGGAGGTATACTGCTGGGAGTTTATAAACAGCCAAGGTAGTGGGTCTTAGGTTGGACAGATATCAGAGGATTGTACTTGTCTACACTGACTGGAAAGAGAAGTAGTTTTGCTTGGATGGAGAGTTTAGAAGGTTTAGGAAGGTGTGGATGGAGAATGTGTTGATAATTTGAGAATGGACTTGGTAAAATATTCATTGAATTATGTTACAATGTTGCTTTTAGATGTGTCAATGTTTGGGTTTGGGGTACCAGTCCTACTAGTTTGGAGACTATTATTTATGGCAGCCCAGAATTTTTGAGGATTAGCTTTGGAGTAATAGGTTTTCTTATCCATTCTTATTTGTTTTTTTGCTTTATTCTTTAATTCAAGAAATATCTGTCTGTTATTATGTATTAGTTTTTTTGTTATGCCAAGTGCTCCATGCTTTGTCCCTTTGTTTTAGTAGGAGTCGGGTAATTTTGGTGAGCCATGTGGCAGAAATGGACTTTGTTCAAATTATTCTTGGGGTGGGGGCAAGTTTAAGTATGTTCAGGAATGTGGAGTTAAAGTATTCTACTGCTTTATCTGGGGGAGGCTAAGTAGGGGACGACCAATTGCAGTGGTTTAGTGCTATTATTAGGTCTTCTGCTCTAAAGTTCTTTTGTAGCAGATTTATTTGAAGGAGGTATTTTTACCGGGTTTCACTTGTTGTCTTAGGAGAATGGTAGGGAGGTGGTCACTTAGGGTGTCACGTTGTATGCCGAAGTATTGTGTCATAGATGGGCAATTAGTGAGGATCCAGTTTAAGATGTTTTATTTTTGCTAGTTTTGTCAATTCTGGTTGGGGTTTGGATGAACTGAGTGAGGCCATATAGGTTTATATGAGTAGTGGAGAAAGGTGAATTTATTGTTGTCTGGTCTATATAGAAATCACCTAATATAAGTGTTTCATGGGAAAGACTTTCAGTTGCCCATTGAGTTATGGATTCTAGTGTATTTATATTTTCCCTGGGATGGATGGATGAACGTAGTATGTTAAGTTGTTTATTAGGGTTAATTTTTACCTATGTGAACAGGGATTTGGCATTGTTAAAAGTAGGGGTGTTTATGTTTATAAGGTCAGCTGTAAGGTTATTCTTGAAATTCAGGGTGACACCACCTCCTCTTTTGATTGTACAGTCTTTTCTGAGTAGGTTATATCCTGGTGGGAGTAATTCATTGCCTTTGTCATATGGCTTAAGCCATGTTTCTGTAAGGAGCACAATATCTGGGGAATATAAGGATAGAGCTGCATGCAATTCATCACTTTTGTTAAGGATACTTCTAATGTTAATGTTGAGGATTAGGAAATTGGCATGTTGTCAAAGGTGGATTAGGTTAAGTGTGGCCTGGCATGTGTTACAATTTGTGTGATTGAGGGACCAGGATTTGCATGTATGTCCCCACAAAGTATCAGTTGTGAAGCAATGTTCATAATTGTCAGGAGATATTTGGTGATGAATAGGTTATATTGTATGAAAATTTTACTTTTAGAGGAATTTTGTGGGATCCTGTATATCATTAGTTCTAAGTTAGTGTGACTGTAAATTGTGGAAGAGCTGTGACATGTTATTTGAATAGGTGTGATGGAGTTGATCTGGGTAGGTGGTTTATTAATGGTTGGGATTGAGGTTATACTGGTATGAGGTGAGGTGTGGTAACAGTGAGAGACTTATAACAGATGAGGCATACAAGGAATGCATTTTGGATTTGTTGCTATTTACATGGGTGAGGTGGAGTACAGGTGAAGATAGTGTATGTTTGGTTGAGGGAGGGGTATATATTGGAGCTAGGTGAAGTAGCTGTACAGGAAATTGAGGGTGTGTGTCTGATCTTATGATTTAAGTAGGTTAGTGGTAGAGTATGCTATTGTGGCTGTGGTATAGTTCATTTGCTTTCTAATCAGATGGTTTTAAGGGAGGGGTTAGGTGTAGTTAGATATAAATGAAAATGAAAGTGGGGTGAATGGGAATGGGGGTAGGGTAGGGAGTGGAGTGAAGCCCGAGCACAGTGAGAGTGAAATGGAGCAGGCTGAGCAGAGCCACGAAGGAGAAGCTGTGAGCTAAATGCAACAATCATCAAAAATGCACCAAATAACAGGTCAGTACCTAGTAGCACTTGCCTGTTGATATGTTAAATATTTTGCATCAGTCTAAAAGGGAGCAAAGGGAAGGTATTGAAAGCCAATTTAGTAAACTGTTATAAGGTAAAAATGTAATAATACCTTACTACATCTTTAGTAAAATGCTGTACTTCAGGAGAGTACCTGAGGGAAAAGTATAATAAATAAGCAAGGGGGTAGTGTGGGGATAACCAGTAGTGTGCATGCTTATAGTTTGAATTGAAAACAAAATAGGTAACAAGATAAGGGGACTGAGAGTTCAATCATAACATACTCTGCAGTTGAATGTGATTAATATTTCTGTTCCCCTGATGCAAAGTTCTCACCGTCTATGGAAGACTGATGCAGTCACCTTGTGTGAATGGACAGGGCACAGTGGGAGTGTCCGAGGGGACAAGAAAGAAAAGAGGAGAAAGTTGGAAAGCAATTTAAGGACAAGAAATGTTTAGCTAAGAGTTGCAATAAACACTGAGAAGCAACAATTACAAATCCTGCAGTACTGTTTAAATGCAATTAAAAACAAGACACAATGTAACATAGTATAAGCATTAGCAAAAGACAAACATTAGCACAATACGTTTACCTTGTTATTAACAAAAACCAAGTGGGACAATATGGAAGCACTTGTTAAGCACTTATTATAAATGAAGAGGAAGTCAACCAGCTATATTGCGGTACAAGCTTGATTCGCTAGTAGATTATGGAGCACTACAAATTATCATCCCTCCAATAGTAGCCAAACTTGCATATTATGTGTTGGCTTTAACAACAGTGATAACCAAGACTATTTGAAAAGTTAAGATAGCTGCTAGCTAGATATTGCTATGAGTTATAATGCAGTAATAGCTGCGAGCCAGAAATTACCCAATGTATGGCAAACTCTGCAAACACTCAGCTCTGTGACATACAAGCAGTCAACAGTCGCTTAGCTTTATACATTAAAAAAGACCACATTGACTAATCCAGATGCAGAGCTACTTTCAGCAAGCAATACCTGAGACAATGTAAACAACAGCAGTGAGGAAATATCAACATGAAATATTGCACTTACATGTGACCACACTACTGGGGTGCCTAGCAGCACAGGTTCCAAACTGCAATTTAAAGATGCCACCCTTTTGTGCTGGGGTTTATGAAAACTCTGTGAGACACCTATTGTTAGAATACTTTTGTTAACCTGACATAAGCTTTGACATGCCAACATGAAATTCTTCCCTGGACACATTTATTGAGATATTTACAGAAATATGAAAACATATGCTTGATTGTGTAATTAGCAATATAAATAACACTGAATATCTCTCAAGATGTGCAACTTGTTTTTGAAGTATTAAGTACATATGGAAATGTTGCTTGTTGTCATAATTGCTAACAAAACTCTCCAGTATATTGTGTTATAAATGGGACATTGACAATTAATTTTCTGTCTCCCACCAAAGCATTTCACACCATCTCCCTTAATGGAATGTAGGTCTCTCGGTTATGAAAATATGAACATAAATATGAAAATATGAATAATAAGTGGCAAAAGTGATCAATTTCTGTACTATGGGAAATCCTACATTAGTAATTTTAGTGTCATTTTGTTAATTATTCCTTGGCCTTTCTAATACTGTTTATTATTAGATGCTAAGAAGCCAGACACAAAAAATGTCTGGATGCCATAAGGAGCTTTGACATCCCTCCTTTGGGCCAGTAATCAAGGAGCCTCAATCCTCACCACTGATACAGTGAGGGACTTTCACTTGGAACAAAGATAGATACATGCAGTATTTCCAGATGCAGCTGTCTGTACCAAGCACAATTTCCCTTAAGAGCACACAGGAAACACACTCCTGTCCTGGGGTTGGGTTTTCCTCTCTCTCACCAGGCCCCAAATAACACTTGATACAGACCACAGCTGTAGAGCTGAGTTCCAAGCCAAATCCTCCACCATCCTCTTTGTGAAACCAGTGTTCTGTGTCCCTGCTGCAAGTAGCTGATACACACACACACACACACACACACACACACACACACACACACACACACACACACACACACACACACACACACACACACTCTTTGAGATTTGATTTTAACACACACACACACACACACACACACACACACACACACACACACACACACACACACACACACACACACACCTACCTGGAAAAGGCTGGTACAGATTTACCAGCTATGGCCCTTTTACCCACACTATAAGTTAGATACTGCCACCAAAACACTCCAAAGCCAGCTTTTACAGTGGCACCCAATTATGCTGAGTAAAATTAATACTAATTCAAATGGTAGTATCTGACCAATGCAGCAAGTCTTTCAGAAGTGGCCACAGTGTCACCAAATTAATATAAGTACTCTCAAAGGTTAAAATATTCTCAAAAAGACCAACCAAAATGAAAAGTTTAAATATTTTAATAATAAATAATAAAAGAACATGAAAATACTAAATATCTATTTACAATAAACACCAGAGTTTCAGTCAAAAGAACTATTAAAAGGAACACAGATGGATATAGTCACACAGGTACAGAAAAACAACACTTAACTAATCTTGCTATATTTTTCTGACTGATCTAAAGCATTACTGTCCCCTAGTTCACTTACTAGAGTGAGGCAAGATGATGTGGGTGAGTGGTCTTCCTTCTTGTCGGGTTTCACAAACAGACTGCCCTGAGACTTCTGGCTCATCTAGTATTAAAACATCATTTCAGTGTTGGATTACAAAATGACATCACACACATCTGGTCATCTGACTTTTGGTTCCCACACTACTCCCTTTACTAGCAGCTGAGCCAGAATCTTGCACATATGTGCTTTCATACACACATAGAGCTTGGCTAAGATGTGTTATAGCATCTGGAAGCCATAAAACCATTTCAAAAACATCTACCTTTCCAGGGATGCAATTAGTTCACTCCTAAGGACAATACAGTAGGATTCCTATTCCTGGTTTTCACAGACATTTTATCTCTGGCTGCAATCAGAACTGTAAGATACATTCTTTATGGCCTAAACCAGGTAATTTAATTTCAAACTATTTTTCAAAGTTAGCCGGGCTGAAATTAACCTCTTCTCTTCCAGTATTCTCTGTTACCATATATTCATTTCATCAGTTACAATACAGTCTAACATACAGGTGTATTTCTTTCTGTCCAGCAGGACCCATCATTGGTACATTTTTAACAGAAGCAGCTTTACAAATACATTTTCAACACAAGCACCTGTACAAATCAGTTTGATATGCAAATGACATATAATTCTTTACAAAACTTCAGCTAGCTATGCCTGCATATGCTACACATCCACTGCCCTACATCTAATGGCATAGCTGGCAATATGTCAAATCATTACAGGAGCTATGGGTGTTAACTGGACAAGTACAAAAAGGCTTGAATGAGTTAAAAGATGCTATATGAAATAAAACCCTAAGATAGCTGCATAAACCATATGTTGTCTTTCTTAATATATGGGGTGAGGTGTACTTATGCACAGAAATGTCCTGCAGCAGTCTGGGTATGTCCATGCATGTATGTGCATGTGTGCATGTGTATACATGCCTGCTTGGATTTATAATTACTTGTACACAACTCTGCACATAGCTTTTATAGTAAATATCCTGCAAATGAATTCCTGTCAAATATTTGAACACATTAATTAACTTTTCAATGCTAGTGTAATATGCCTTTTTCCTGTGCTGAAGAATTACATTAAAATACCTTTTATACTCTGCCACAGAAGTCTTGTCATTAAAACAATGGTATAACATTAGCACTAAATTATGATCTGTACTATAATCAGACAGAAGTCAAAGAAAAGAAAAGAAACCTGGAATAACACTGCCTGGTTAGAAATTCACTTTGCTTATAGCATACCAATGTATTTGGAATTAAAATCTGTTTCAATATGACTGTTTTAAAATGTCAGTGCACATAGACCTGTAAAAGAAAGTAAATGTTATTAAATTCAAAGTCCCTTCTTGAAGCAGGCAGCCAACAGATCAAAAGTCTGGCTTTCACATAGAATGCAATGTAATGTCTCAGCATCAGCATTTTCCAAAAGTCTTCTATGTCTGCTTTATTTCTCTTTAGAAGCTTCTAGTAAACAGAACATATTCTGTGCTTATCTCTTGCAAAAAATAAATGTAGAATGGGTAACAGAACCTTAGAGTTCAGTTCTTAATTCATATGGAAGTAGAAGCAATGAAAATCTTTGCCAGGCAGAATACTGTCTTCTATTTGAAATCATGACATATTTCCTTCCTTGGGAAACTCAGGCCAACAAGGATCATGTGATAAGTCACATGCCCTACTGCTTACAGACATTTAACCAATTCAATGGCTAAACTTTATACTACAAAAAAGTCAAACTTTTAAACTTTTTTTGCCTCTTGTCTTTAAAGATGACAGCTTCCAAGAATCCTACAAGTTTTTTATCAGTCTACTTTGCCTTATCAGTTCCTGTCTACAAGACAGTTAAAGTTACTTTTTATATTCTTTTCTTTCATTGTTCTTGCTGTTTAACAGAAATCATTTTTCCATTTACTGTACTAGACCATGCATGTGATTAACACTCTCTAAGATCAAAAAGCATTCATTATTAGCTTCTTATCTTCAGGAAAACTCCGTGAGAAATAATACAATTCATTGTGCACATGCAATTAAAAAAGAAAGTTTGCCCACTGTTCGTATATCTTGCAGAGTGAAGAACACTGACATCATACCTGCTTACATACTCTCTTGTGGACTGAAGTTCCTGCTTCCTTAGCCCCAAAAGCTTCCGATCTCTATTAGGATGCACATACAGTTTACTCTATGGGCTAATTCTGGTAATCACTGGATCCTTTTTTTCTTTCCATCTTTGCCACTGTTTTTCCCCTATTATCTAATTTTTAAAAGCAGATGTAACATGCAAGGTTCTTTTAGAAAAACTAACTGAGCAAGCCAATGTTAACAGGTTCCTTATTACTATATGTCATTAATTAAAATTACTAAGACAAAAAAGCAGTTTAAGGCAAGACTTTTATTGCTCAGAATAGATTGGCAGCTTGACTGAGATTACATAAAGAAAAGTCTAACGTAATATAACATGGCAGACTGCGCCAGGCTTTTATTACATGAAACAAAGTTCAGACTAGCTCTGGAAAATTATGTCCAATTAGAATTCATAATCTTAACTGACAATGGAAATATAAAATCATCATCCAGAGGCTGCTAATACTCATTACATCTCAGCATTTTCTCATCATTGGACTACTTTTTCATGACTTTATGCATGCAGTCACATAAAGAAGGCTGTACTCATTAGAGAATATGTAACAAAACAAGGCCAAGTTATCTATCTTTTAGACAAGCAATGTTCCATAGTATTCCTTTATTTCATAGCAAAGCAATACTATGAGCAATTTCAAAATGGCAACATATAGTTGCTGTACCCATGCTTTTCAGAATAAAAATAATTTCTGGTTTGAAATACAGAAATCCATTTTGACAGTTATTCTTACACTTATATTTTAGTACTTTTCCCTCTAACAATAATGAGAGTACAGGGAATAATGCGCAGTGCTGATTGTTTTGTTATTCTGAGAATATAGAGTAACATACAATGTGATGGCTCTGCCATTCTGAAAGTATACAGATTAATATGCAATGCTGATGGCTCTTTAATTCTGAGAGTACATGGAGTAACTTATGCTAATGGCAGTGTCATTTCTAACAGTATAGGCAGTAACCTACAGTGATACTGATTCTGTCATTCTGAGAGTATAGGGAGTAACATGCAGTGCTGATGGCTCTATCATTCTGAGAGTATAGGAAATAGCATGTGGTGTTGTTGACATTGTCATTCTGACAGTATAGAGTAACATGCAGTCCTGATGGCTGTTTCATTCTGAGTGTATAGGGACTAAGATAAAATGTTGATAGTTTTGTCATTCTGAGGGAGTAACAAGCAGTGCTGATGGGTAATTTTCTGGCTGAAAGAGGGCACCTGGCAGTGCAAATTAGGCTACTCAGAAGAGATGCGAGATGCAAATGATTAAACTGACCTGTCAAAAATAAGAAGCCCATTTACTCTACCCAGTGATATTCCACTGAACAAGAGATGAGCAATAAACTGCAAATTTTGCTGAGACAGAGCTGTACACAAGTAATGACAATGTGACCCCAGTACTAGAATTGGTATAGCCACCGGAAACATGGGGTGAAAAAAAGTTTTGTTTTTTTTTTTGCCTGTGGCATTTCCAACCCCAGCCAATACTACTAAGACTAGACTAGTATACCTGCTGTCAGTTTGTTTGTGTGTGTCATGGTATTACTGATGAGCTGGTCTGTGTAGCAGCTGAGAAAAGATAGGACTAAGTCATACATGTAGGTATTCAAAGTTTTTTACTTGTATATTGGGGATATTAGCATATCCGAATGACTTTAAGAACTTAAAAGATTAGGACCAAGATATTTTTATACATACAAATAAGAGGTAGTATGTTTCAAAGTTTATAGATGTGTAGCAAAGCACCACTCATAGAGTCTGTAAAGTTGGTTTGCAGGAAGGGCTGAATGACCAATACTTCTGAAACTTAGAAGCAATGGGTCATTTGTATGTGATGTGGCATGGAACTCTATATTTACATGTGTTGGTCATTTATAAAGATGTAGAATGAAAGTACACCTATGACTGAACCTTCAGGGACATTTCTACAGAGGGGCTCTGCTTGAAAATGAGACCTAATAAAGCAAACCATAATGCTGTTTCATTGACACAGCCTGTTAAGGACATTCAGTCCTCCAAGGGGGAGGGCTTGCGGTTACATCACAGTGGTCATAATTAAAGATGACAACAATGGAATGGAACAGAAACATTAACTATCGCTCTTTGCTAATAGATCAGATGCATAAAAAAGTAGTTGGTTTCTTTATTTAGAAATTCCATAAATGGAGTAGCATCCATCTAAATCTTAAACAGATAATTTATTAAATCAGCTACAGAACCCACTTAAAAATATAACAGACCTAAAACATAGGAAAAGATTCTAGTACAGCAAAAGTTATGAAATTAAATATCCAAGGGAGAAGGTTTAATTATTCTCAGATTATCAAAGTCTATCCCATATCATGAATAATGGAATACGTTTAAAAAACACTTTTCTCGCCCTCTTAAAGTGGTATTATATATATGATTACACTGTACTTTATGCATATCTTAGCTTGCATTTTGTATATATTTTTAACTTTTCTTTTAATGAACTCTGACAGGATCTTTTCATCTTACCCTAACTTCACTGAATCTTATCATTATGTTCTGAATGTTTGTTGTGTACTCATTCTGTATGTCATATTATTGTTAGAAAGACTGATGTATTTCTGTACTTTGAGCTTAGGTCATGGCTGAGAAGGGCCAGTAGACCTGTATACTTACCCGGTGAACAAACAGTAAATAAATAGATAAATAAACAAGGACCAATAACAAATTTCAGAGCTGCCACACATAGAACAGGTACCATATTCATGAACCATGATGAGTTAAAACTTATTGAACAGAAGGCACAGTCTCAAACCGGATTCTTTTCCAAATTAAAAAAAAAATACCATATATCTATCCGAGGGTAATCTACTGCTTGCTTTCTCAAGTTATATTGGAGAAACGGACAGGAATATGCACAGTTTAATCAATAAAATTACAAAGCACCATGTTGCTTTCAATAGTTTCCAACTTAGAAATAGAAGGTAAAATTAACAATTTACACATCCGAAGGCTATACAGACAGGCTGGGCTTATATTGAAGATTTTATTTCTTAAACTGTAGAGGTGAGAAAGCTTTTCTTCTTTGATTAAGCTGGTTATTTCCACATTACTGATAGTAAACAAATTATCTTTTGATGTTTTCTCCAACAAGCGCTTCTATTTAAATATAGATAACATAGCTGAGCTATCCTAATGGTGCAAACAATGAGTGCATTCTTGCCAAATATAATCACCTCACAACTTGACAGATCTATTAAAGGAAGATATTATCCAGTGATACTGTATTTACCTACTGTGGTGCTGTCTGTCACCTCTCACTGTTAGTAAGGAGCACTGATCGACATCTAAAGATATATACACTCCAAAGGCTCATACTGAATAAATACACAGTCACTAGTAAAGCTTCTGTTTATTGCAAAATAGATGACACATTCTGCAATCCATCTGAAATCACTTGTGGGGTGGACTATGCCTTCCATTGTTTTTCTTACCTACCGCATACATTTAGCCACTGGTGCAACTTGTTAATGAAATGTGAGCAATTCATGGAATCCCATCATTCCTTTTTCTGAATAAGATAACCATCGATGCAGATTTTTTTCTTTTTTTTTTTTAGCATTCCCTTGATGAGAATTTCCCAGTTGGGGAGTTGATCACTGTGACAGCATGGCTCCCTTGAGCTTCTACTCATCCTAGGCCCCATTTGACAGCTTCAGCTGAAGGTTTAGCCCCCACCCCCCCCCGGCCTGTGGCAGCCTCAGCTACTAATGGAAATGATTAGATGGGGCAAGAAGAGTAAGAGTAGGAGTTTGGCAGTTACAGCCATTGCATCCTGCATGATGGTAGTTTTTCCTAACACCTCCCCCTTTATGACAATTGTTTTTAGTAATAATCATGAAGTGAAACAAAATAATGGCCAACAAGGAGCAAATTAGGAGCAGTGATCAAATCCCCAAAAGACTTGTCCATCCTAAAGGAAAGCTTATCTCAAACAAATAACTAGTGCCAGAATCACAGACTAACGGTAAATGCCAAAAACACATTATTGTCTGCTTTGGAAAGTTGAGTATGACATTGACATCACACCCCTAACAGCTGACACAGTAGTTTGGGATTTAGTAACTTATGTGGACATTTGACCCAAAATTCTACTAGTGAGAGATCAAGGTGAAGCAAACTTAGGAATATTCTGCAAGATCAGAAACAGTTTCAACTTAGTTTGAAGATTTCAGCTTATTTCATGCAAATGCACACTAGTCATGCAAAGACAGACTATAAGCTAAGCAAACAATATGAGAACAACATGCAGACCAAACACATTAGGCAAATACAAGGACATTCTGTAAAACTGGGGACAGTTTCAAAAGTGTTTCATAGAATATTCCAATTTATTTCATACAAATACACACTAACTGTTAATACTCAACTTTATTATAAAATGAGCACCAGTTATTTCTTCAACAGTTCAGACACCCTCTGCCAAGAAAAAAATCATTAATATTCCAGCTTATTTCAGACAAATGCACACTAGCCACCCCTTAATACCAGGCTTTAAGTTGTGCAAATGAAGAGGATAAGTTCCCATAGCACAGCTAGCCACCCCCCAAAAAAAATCAATTTATTTCACACAAATGCAGCCAGTCTTTAAAATAATATGAAAAGGACAAAGTTACTGCCAAGCTCTCCCCCTAAACAAGCATAAATATTCAGATTTATTCACACAAATGCACCTTAAGAGTGGAATTTAAACCATCCAAGTGAAAAAGGCAAGTTACATTCATCCACAGCACAGCTGGCTAACCCTCGTCCCCAAAAACGATAAAAAATATTCCAGTTTATTAACACAAATATTCACTTGCCAGCCTAAAAGGAGGATTTAAGCTGAGCAAATGAAAGGGCAAATTATTTTAATCCACAGCCCAGCTAGCTACCACCTATCCCACCAAAACAAAAAGAGGGTAGACAAGTACAATGAAAAAAGAAGGTAAATGCACACACACACACACACACACACACACACACACACACACACACACACACACACACACACACACACACACACACACACACATACACTAGCCTAGTTACCATCCCCCTCCCTCTCTACAAAAATAATAAAGAAAAATCTGATTATAGTCACATTAAAAAAATGTTTACCTTGAGTCTGGTAGTCCACAATGTCCTGTCTGATTGATTACACCTAGAAGGTTGCTGTTAATTTTAAAAATAACTGCAGTTCTCTCCAGTCTTGTCTGTAATTCCTTCTGAGTTTCCTCCAATCCTGTACCACATTTTCACGCATGGACATTTGGATACATGGCTGCACTCAGGATATAGAAACAAAGAGTTTATTTCAGATTGTGGTCAAATGGGACCCTAGGTAGAGTAATGGAATGGGCACCCCCAGCCGCACACACACACACACACACACACACACACACACACACACACACACACACACACACACACACACACACACACAGAGCATCCACCCCCAACAGCCATTCCAGTGTTCCATTATGTGGCCATTTCTCCCCAGTTATCATAAACGCTGTTCAAACCTCTCAGGGCCCATACTATTTTCTTTTTTACTAGTCATATGATATCAAACAATTTTTTTTTTAAATATAATACAAACATTTCTTTAAAAGTTTATGAAAAAAAAATTAACTTTCTAAATTCCTCAATTTTAATATACATGCTAAAGAGCAAATGTCATTTAATCTGGGTAAAATATAGGAATGGCAACGTAGTTGCCAAGTTAATTCACCGGATTCCAACTTTAGTGAAACTGGTCCTCCCCTCTCATCTTTATGTACCTGGTCAATTACTCTAAACTTGAATGAGTGCCCAGGTAAGATTTAACATGGTTTGCTAAAGCATTATCAAGCTCCTCTTTTTTATAGCATATAAATGTTCATATAGCCTTTCTTTTAACTTTCTGTCTGTTTTACCTATATAAAAGCATGGACATGATTGACATCTAGCTAAATAGACTATACTAGAAGAATTACAATTATACCTACTTTTTGACTCATATTTTTTATTCCTTATAGAAAAACAACTATCTATATCAATATGTTTACAATAAGGGGCATGCCTCGCACTTAAACATTCCTTTTATTCTAGTAGTAACTAGTTTCTGAAAATCTAATACATTCTTAAGATTCATACCCCTTCTAAAAACAAATTTGGGCTTAATACCATTATATTTACTAAAAACAATATCAGATACCAATAAGGGCCAATTTTTCAAAATTATATTTTTTACAGCCAGTGCATCTGAACTAAATGTAGTAATAAATAATAAATTGCTGGAAAACAAATTCATACTTAGTTCTCTATCAACATTAATATCCTCAAAATTAGTGTCTTGGATATCTGGGTCTATACGAACATTTATAAGCTATAAAAAAGAGGAGCTTGATAATGCTTTAGCAAACCATGTTAAATCTTACCTGGGGCACTCATTCAAGTTTAGAGTAATTGACCAGGTACATAAAGATGAGAGGGGAGGACCAGTTTCACTAAAGTTGGAAATTCCTATATTTTACCCAGATTAAATGACATTTGTTCTTAAGCATGTATATTAAAATTGAGGAATTTAGAAAGATAAACATGTTTTTCATAAACTTTTAAAGAAATGTTTGCATTATATTTAAAAAAAAAAATTGTTTGATATCATATGACTAGTATTTCTAATTGAGTCAGGTGATTCATGAAAACAGTTACATGGTTGATTTTAACTATTTAAGTGGAAAAATAACTTTTGTTTTGTATCTGAGGAAGTTTGGTATTAAGCCAAACGAAAGCGCTTAGTTAATAAAGTGTATTGTGTCGGTCTGAGTCTGCTTCTTTGTTTATTGACACATTGAAAACAGACTTAGCATGAGCAGCAGTAAACTTCTCATCCCTTGAAGTTCACAATTCCTTGAAAATGCACTGAAACTCAATTCCTTGAAACTATATCAAACAATTTGTTAATTGGTGTAGAGGATTCAGGCTCGTGTTTCCTGTACCCAAGGTACAGGGTTTGAGCCTAAGGGAGTTAACTAACTTGCCATCCCTAAGTAGGAGGTTTAATAAACATATACCATACACATAAGCATGTGTCTCATATTTAAATTCTGCATGCAGAATGTGAAAAAGAAGACATAAGTAACAGGTGTGTGTGTCAACACACGTAGGGGATGCAGAGGGTGTTCTTAAAGAAAAATGCCCTTAACAATCTGGCAATAAGTGGATTTTTTAATCCAGAAAGCTGCACTCCCTTACTGTTTGCATCTGGGGCAGACTGCCTGCATTAGTATGCCTCTACATGGAAGGTGGATTATTCTTGTTGTAAAAGATGCAGGGCTACCTTAGTTGGACAGAATCACTTCTGTAACACAAAATGTGGCAATTCACCACAGAAAGATGTGTTTTATTTTTCATAAAAGGGTTTTTAAGCAAACAACTGCTTTTGTCACCTATAATATATGCTTTCAGTGCTGACAAAAGCACCCTTCATGAAGTTGCTTAAGTACTATAAGATATGAATGACAAAGTCTGTTTCTCTAGGGTTATTCTCTTAGAGGAGCCTTACAATGTTATATGGCTTCAAATTAAAAAGCTGGACTTAAGTTTCTTATGTATTAAACTCCATTTTAACATTATTTCCTTACCACTAACCTCCAGTCCTACCTGCCCTTCCTATGCTCTCATACATACCCGCTTGCATATTTGCTGTCATTGATTCATCAATGTGATCCTTCCCTGTCTGTTCACCCTTCTCAGAGGAGGAAAGCTGCTTGGCTACTGGGACCTGCTTTTATGTGCAGGAGTTGAGAGAAGGAAGGCAGAAAATGACACATCTAATCTGACTGCAGCTAAAAAGTTTTAAGCCTTAACCAGTCAACAAATTCCCTTAACAGTCTTTACATGTTATCAGTTTTCCATGCTGAGAAGAGGTGCATGCTGTCACATGTACACCACCTACATGCATTGCATTGCCACATGGCTTTTCATGCCATCAGTTCTTCCAAGACATCTCTACCTGATGAAGTGGCAACAGTGGATCCATTCCCCTTTTGGGAAAGGTAAAGCAAGTTTCCTTTCAATCATACTTCTCTTAATGGATCTTTTTGTATATGAGTTCCTAGTCAAGCCTAGGTTACTGATGGTGCAGGTAAATATCATGTCCCCAAGTCAACAGGGATACGTGCAAAAATTCCCTGATTTTTTAAGTTGAAAGGTGGAAATGATCAGCACTTATTTATTACAGCATCTTTAACATTTGATAATCACTGAAAATAAAGTACAGTAGCAGGTTTTGTCCTGGCTCTGAACGGTTAAATATTCCCAGATACTGCCCGCCCTGTCAGGCATTATTGCTTATAAGCAGCTGAGGTCAGCATGAAAAAAGAAGAAGTATAAAAGATAAGTGCCATGGAGACTCAGAATGCAAACTGAAAAACAATATAATACATATACTATATCAGATGTTCTTAGCTCTCATTACACTGTACCGGTGGCTTCTTGTAAAAATGGAATAAAGAAATGGAACAACTATCTCCAAGTGGATTTGGGTTGAGGGCAAACAAAATTCAGTAGTAATGACTTCTAAATGGAAAATTACACTGTGTTATAGTTTTCCATTAGACAATGTAACATGTTTCACTCTAAGGCAAACCCACACTGAAGAGGTTGTGTAGTAAGGGAAGATAATGTAATAAATACTGTTTTGGCCATACCTAGATTGATAATATACTGGACAAAAGTCATCTGTGTAATAAATATATGTCTGTTAAGAAATGTTCATACTCAATGTTTTCCACTCAATGTCACGCTACACCAGTATTATTTTAATGCTGCTCTGGACCAATATTATGTAACAGTTCTCTGAGGACTGTTCATGCTTGAAGTTCCTACATTATATTACAAGTGTAGATGCATGTTATAACTCAGATAAGATTTTCCATCGCTTTTGACTTTGAACCCTTTATTAGGTTTTCCAAAAAAAATAAAATAAAAGAATCATTCCATCATTTCTTTGCGTAGCTCAGCTTTTTACTGACATTTTCTTTGATATGCCATCTTAAGCATATTGCATTCATCCCTACAACTTTTTAGAAAAGAGTGAGAGAGGGCCTTGAACTGACCCTCTCATCAGTAAAAAGACTGCTCCCTACTTCATGCACTGGCTGGTTTCTCAGGAGTTTATGGAACTGTAAGGAATACTCCAAAACTCTTATTTCATAAAGCTGGATTTAAGTATTCATTACTATCATGAACTAAATGCCAAAATGCAGCAAGCAGTTTTTGTATAAATCCTCATGCAATGTGACTGTGGGATAAGCTGTTTGTCTTCCATTTCTTCATTCCACGTACTCTGCATTCATTCCTTCAGTTGGTTTTGAGCTACATAAAGTAATCCTTATGAACTGTAGTGTGTTGGTTTGCCATCCAGGGAGGATTCACACTGTACCTGATATAAACATCATTAATAAAATTTCTGCTGTGGATTTGGGGGTGTAAAGTATAATGATAACCCCACTACATATCCCCTGCATGAAAGGCTTAGTCATATCCACCAAGAAATGAGCCTTATTTTTAGTGACTCACCAAATCCTTATGATTACTGGGAAGGAATTATGACAATGACTTTCCCATATAGGTCAGTCAAAGCTTTGGGCAGGTCTATGAACTGTTAAGAAGGAATGCAGTACAGCTGAGTCACATCTTTGTCCTAGCTTACTGCAGTCTGAGACTTAGAGTAAAAAGTGTAGACTAAACCATGAAATTGCAGCCACACACCCCAAAAATGTATACTTTAACCCCCCCCCAAGTTAAAGAGATTAACATCGTAGATGGGTAGCTAGAATAGTACTGTTTATAGACCACTGTAATTCACCAGGACTTCTTCCATATCTGCTGGTTTCCAACTTGTTCATAAGCCAATAACTACAAGTGGGCAAAGCAGGGGAGGGGTACCACAGAAGAACAAAGTTTGTGGCATAACTGTCAAATTAAGCAAATGTGTTCTACTCTACCTATGCAGGATGTGACTGACAGCCTGAACAGATATTACTTTTTATTGCCTAGCGGAGGTGTCACCATTTTTTACTCTTCAATTCAGACCATCTCAGCAGTTATTATATCTAATATGCTGTTTTAACCTGAGGCTATTTACAGGTATTATGCATTTATGTATTTATTTATTTAACTGATTTGTTTCCCAGCTCCATTAAGATACATCACTTTTACTGGAAAGACTTTAGAGGACATCACCTATTGAGAGAAAACATACTAAATTCAATAGAGTTCCAGTCCTTATATGACAGAAGTGCATTATACAACAGCAACAGAGCACATTTCATAGGTTCCCCACACAGAACGCACATTTAATTCTTATAACTTCATTTTAAAAGTTTCTGGTAGGGTGGTCTTAGTGGCATTGCAAAGCCACTTTGCAAGCTGTTTGACTTTAAGATAAGAAAGGATCCTGCCCTGTGTGTTATCAACCTATAGCACTGAGTATGTTGTGCCTTCCCATATTAAGTAGTAACCAGTTCTGTGAATTCTTTCCACTATGAAGCTGATATATTTCGATAGGACGGAAGAAAGCTTCTAGATAAAGAAGCCCCAGAGCTTCTTAATTCCTTTGGAGAAGGTTATGTCCTGCATGAAATGCCTGTCATTTTCCTCCTCAGACAAATGAAGTAGTTGCATAATTTAGCATTTACATAGTAAAGAGACAGGAAACTCCAGGAGTGGGAAGAGGTCTTTGGTATTATGTACTTTCTTCTGTATTCCCGCTGCTGATGAAGGAGCAGCAGTGGTAATTTCACTCCTGCAGATAACTATCAGTTTAGATGCTCTGATTTTATTCTTATCTGCTACTAAACTCATCATCCCAAGGAAAGAACTTAGAAAAGGCCCATGGTAATGACAGATGATGTATGTTAACACTAATAATGTTAGAGCTTAATCTGCAAGCAACAATTTTTTATCTATGTTACACCTGGAAAACTTGCAGTTCTGTAAAGAGAACACCACATGCTTTAGGGCAATAATAACAGAGTATGAATACCTTTCAACTGTCCAGATTTTCACAACATGTCCAGATTTCTGCCTCATATTTTAGGTCTGTTCTTCGTAGCGTGTGTTTTTTTGCAAATTGTTCAGGTTTGAAGTTTCTAAATAATACTAAATGACAGACATTTGAGTTTCAGACTTCATATCCTGCAGAAAATACATAATAATTCAAAAAACCTGTTATTCTAGAAACATTCTAAGTTTATAGGTGCAATTTTAAAATCTGTCCTATTTTTGGGGCCTTTCTCCCCTCGCTATTTCTGGCTTAGTTCATATTTCTTGCACTAAGAGGTTGACAGGTATGATATCACTGACAAGTCTTTTTGCTTTGTCAGAGGTGGTCTGCACCTCTCTTCTCAAGGTTTTGCATTCTGGCTAAAGCCTTTGCTTCCTCCATACTGCCTATTTTAAGGCAGGATCCACCTGATAGACATTCCATCCTTGTCAATTCTTATTTAGAACACATTAATGTGGCTCTACTCAATGCCAGGATTCTTAGCAAAAATGTCCAAAGTTGATGCTCTCCTGCAAATTGAACACATTCATATAGGTTGTAGTTACAGAGACGTGGTTTCAGAGCAATGAAAGCACTCCGTCTGTTCCTAGGTATAATGATTATCATGTCATCTGACCTACTTTCAAAGATATTGTCATATCACTACAGATTTCTAAGGACAACATATTTAAACTCCTAGATGTCTAAATCACCATACACAAGAATAATTACAGCTGCACATCAAACAATACAGCACCCTCTGTTTCCTCTTCTCTGCATGATAGCTACTGTAACACATTGAAACTGGAAAAGCAGAGGCTAGGTAAAAACACAAAACACTGAAAACACCCAAAAGAGGCCAGCTCAGCAGCAATAAAAATCACAACACACCAAACTGATTTAGCGCTGTCGTTCACTTTACTTTTGGAAGGAGTTCCAAAAGTAAAGAGAACGAAAGAGCTAAATCACTTTGGTGTGTTGTGATTTTTATTGTAACACATTAGCTGAAATTTATTAAAGACAACATCTTTCTTCTGGAGGACTTCAACCATTCATCAATAAACTGGCTGACCTACACTGTCATTGGTGAGCATGCCTAGCACTTCCTTGACAATATAAATCTTAACTTTCTTTTCAAATAGGTAAACATTTAGCAGGTTCCCCGATATCCCTGATCTAGTCATCACAAGTTTGGGAACTTCTTGTACATCTCCATATGTATTACCCTGCCTTCGTAAATTAGACCATAAATTAGTGACCTTTTTCTTTAAAACTGGTGGCTCTTCCCCATGTAAATACCTCAGGGTTAAGGCATTTCTGAAAAACAAACCTTCCGTTATTTGCCTACCTAACTAAATTCTGATGTAATGATCCGATGATGGATCATATTGCTAAAGCTGCTGCCTGTGCTTCTATCTTCTACTCTTACGTAAATAGTTACATTGATAAGATGCTCCCTATCCTCACCAAATACAGTGAGAAATTTAAAACCAGCCACCCTGTGGTGGAATGCCTATATAAATAAATCATATAACAAGAGAAACAAATCGCTTAATGCTTATAAGAAGTTTCATTATATCTGTTTCACAAGCCCACTTATGCAAACTAATAGCTTAAGGAAACTGAAGGGAAGTTCAAATCTGAGTCTAAACTTAAAATATCCATTAAAACCAAAACTAACTACAGATCTTTCTTTAGTCTACAATAATATTGCACACTCTGATGCAAAGGAAATAGTTAATATCCTGCCTGCAAATTTAGTGGAAATTTTACTCCACCCACAGATATTGTGGTTCTAACAGATTGTACAACCCCAGTCCTTTAAGTACTGTGGATTCAGTCCTCTCCACCCTCTCCAAAGCTAAGAATTCCTCATCCATGGGCACTACTAATACACCAGGTTGGCAGACTATCGGTGCCAAACATGGTCTATTTGAACCCATACTTCCTTAATCTAAGCCTCTCTATGAGTTATATTTCTCAGGCTTGCAAAAGAGCCATTGTAATGCCATTACACAAGGGTTTCCCAACTGTGGACCTTGGCAACTATAGACCCATTAGTCTCACTAGCATCATATGTAAAGCTAAGATATTAGCTCAGACCTCATTAATCTGGACATTTAAAATCTCAGCCCTGGATGCTCATCAGTTTGGCTTTGCCAAATCAAATGAAGGTTTTGCATTTTGCCCTCATTAATTTAATTGGAAAAGCAACTGAAGCAGTGGATTGTGATTATGCAGTACATGTGGCATATCTGGATCTGTCTAAGACCTTTGACACTATACCCCATACAGACATTATTGACAAACTTGTAAATCTGAGTATAAATCCTTATGCTGTGTAGTGGATAGCTAACGGATTGTACAACAGTCGTCATATAGATGAAGTCGCACATGTCTCTTATGAAAGAAAAATAAGTTAAGAATGGTGTGGTATGTGACTCATTGTTGGGCCCCCTACTATTCAGCATCTATTTCTCAGACTTTGAGTTCAACACTCCTGGCCTATAGTTATCTAAATGTTTGTAGACAGCTATAAACTGAGTGTTGTTATTTGATCTTTCAGTGACCCACAATTGTTCCAGCATGGGTCAAACCATGTTTACAATTAGTGCAAGACCAACGGTCTCAAACTAAATGTGAAAAATGTAGCATAAGTGGAAACTAAAACAATGTAGTACAAACTGCAGATAAATACACAAAAAATAGCAACCAAGGAAAACAGTCTACTCTTGTTTATGTTTACTAAGCAGTTTTCGTCCTTCTTGTAGTAAGAACTTCTTCAGATCTGAAGAAGTTCTTTCTACTAGAAGGACGAAAAATGTAGCATAGTTCATTTCGGTAAACTAAACATATTCCCATACTATAGGTGACACACCCCTCCAACCAGCTACTGTCATAAGGGATCTGGGCACTGATATCTTCACAGTAGCTTGCAAAGCCTCTTATGTGGCTCATCTGTTTTCCAAAGACATCTTCACTAGATCCATAGACGTCTTAATTCCCATTTACTATCATATCATCAAACCTGTTATTGAATATAATGCATCTTTTGGTATGTATTTTTCCAAACAAACCACTCAGCTTGAGAGACCTTAGAGATTCATAAAAGGTATCAATGGTTTCAAAGATCTTACTTATCAGGACAGATGGGCAGCCTTCTCTATGTACTAAGTCAGAGAACTAAAGGTACATCAAATATTTGATCAAAGGAATCTAATCTTCATCAGAAGATAAATAAGACACATTGGCACGTGATAAATTCATATTCTGATGTATTCCTCACCTCTGGAAGCAGTCAAGCAGAGAAACATTCCTTCCACCTAACAGGACAATTAGATAGACAGCCCTAAATTCTTTTCCATTGTATCTTGTCTTGCCCTCCTTGAGGCTGGAGAGAACTGAATGGTTAGCAGTAGGTCATCTGCACATATTGTAAATTTTAGCATAATACTAGTCATAGCTAACCACTCAGTCTCCATCTCTTTATATTATAATCACATGTTCTAGAGTTGTGTGGTAATGAAGGGTATCCCTGGGGGAGTATCCAGTGTCTTTGATAATGGTGAGGACAGCACTCAATTACAACAGATGTGTACTTTTTGTAATGTTTTGGCTATACCGCAAAGCTCTGATAGAATCCCTAATGCCTAAAGCCAAGCAAACATACATTGGCAACCCACTGTAGTAAATGCCTTCTCAACATATGGGGGGATGTCTGTTCATGGTAGGTTATTCTCTCCAGACCAGTTCCTGCCACATCTACCATACTTCCTTCAAAGAATGTCTATTATTTTTTCTTTTCATACGTCATGATATACTTTTTCAATCCTTTGAATTAAAAGTTAGAGTAAGAGTATCTGTCACACAATTTATTCTTGAGATTAGTCTGTAATTGTCCGATGCACCATTTTCTTTCTCTTTTAGAGTTGCATGGTTGTTATAGCTTCCATCAGTTATAGATGACGTTCTTATCTTTGGTGTTACGGGAGAACCAAAGAAAATAGGGAATGACCAGTCCAGGCAGTAACTCTTGTACAGCTGTATAGCCCATAGGACTATTGAAATCAATGAATCCTCAAAGGGAGATGACTGTGTTTCCAGTGCTTCTTTAGAGAAGCCTGATGTAGATCCACCACTG
Source organism: Protopterus annectens (assembly GCF_019279795.1). Lineage (NCBI taxonomy): Eukaryota > Metazoa > Chordata > Ceratodontiformes > Protopteridae > Protopterus > Protopterus annectens. The sequence continues at coordinate 584,060,350 of NC_056728.1, forward strand.
GTTACCCAAGACAGTGCTGTGAAAAAAACAAACGTTGGTCATAGGAGCTCTATGTTAAGAAAACAAACCTTCTCACAACAATAAGCAAACAAGGGTCCAAAAAAAAACACAAGGTCCTGAATGCAAAGATCAGACAAGCAAGTATAAACAGACTGGCGACCCACACTTCTGACAACAGAATAGCTTTTTGGCATAAAGAAAGCTACTTTTAGAGTCAACTAAAGTAATCATAACAAATGCACATAATATATTCTGGAATCCATAACCTCAACTTGTGTCTAGTTTGACCTAAATAAAACTTTATTTTATGGACACTTAAGAGGATGCACCACAGATTAATGTATCAGGCAACAAACTAGGTTAAATGTCATACTGAACTTTTCAGCCTTCTTCTGATCTCCACCAAAACTGCTATAGAAAAGCTGTTGTGTGCACTCTGTCAGTTTAACAAGTTTCTTATGGATCAGAATAGTCATCAGGTGAAGATAGACTCGAGCATATCATAGATATTCATAAAGGCTCGTACACTAGATCAGTATATTGTTATTATTATTAATAGTAGTAATAGTAATAGTATTCATAGATGCATGGATGTATGTTTTAATATTTCTTATGCATTATAACAAAAGAAAAGTATGTTTTTCCATAAAATACTTTAAAGCAAAGCAAATTGAGCAGTGAGTTGAATATGAAATACTTATTGCAACTATTTTTCATATTTATTTATTATTTTGTTAGCCTAATTCAATGGTGCTTTAATGTTGTTATGAGTTTATCACTAATACCGCTGTAATCGCCCAAATACCATATTTTCTATTGGTTCTAGGACATTATAAGTCACGTTTTCTCATTTAATGTTAACTGGTATGTATTTGGTTTAAATTGCACCTTCTGTAGCCCTTGACAGTCATGTACCAAGTTGCTAGATCACTTATCCTTGGATAAAAATCCTTGCTTTTGGATGGACTTTTAGTGCAATTGTTATTTCACCCCTTAACCCCACCCCACCATGAACCACAGTACCACACCACCACACCCTGCATTTTAGCAATGTATAAGCCACCCTTTCCTTCAATAATAGTTTGAATTTTCATGAGAGCTTCAGTCTTTTGACCAGCTCTTAACAGTGAGGAATAACCATACTGCTGGTTACTTCTATATCAGTCCTGATCCTCAGTCACCTTCAGAAAACTTGCTGTATTGTTTGGAAACCATGTGATGGCATTCTACCTACATTAATCATTTGAATGCAAATTGCAATCAAGTCCATGTCTGGTTCAGACATTTTCTATTTCCCTTCATCACTATCTATTCCCCTTCATCACTATCCATTCCCTTCAATACTTAACCTACTTTCAAGTTATCTTCTAAGAGGCAGTTATTACTACATCACAAGCCACATGAATAACAAGTAGACCTCTTATCTTACTAGCATAAATGTCCTCTGTATAAGGAATATGGAAATGGAGGCATTATTTGAAATCAGTTAAGCATGGGTAATGGCCTTGCACACCCTAAGCAATATTGTAAGAAAGGCAGATACATGTCGGTGTGATATTCACCGTCACAGTTTGTTACCTTATACTTTAAATTCCATTAGCCAGGATAGTGTTAACTCTGTATGTCTGTTAATTCTAGTGAAGAATTCTGCTGATCTGTTTTGCACCTTTCAGCCATAGCCACCTAAGACAGGACACAGGATCATATTCCAACTGCCAGTCAGAAGTGCATGGGAAACTTCTGGATTCTTACCTCTACAACTAGCTTATCCAGCAAACCTGTGTAGTACGTCTTTTCCTCCTGCCCTTACCCTGCAGATATTTGTTAATAAAATGTTAAATAGTCCAAAGCAACATTTTCATTTTCTTACTGATAATTGCTGCTAGATTTCTGACAGCACCATCATGAAAAACAGATAGTTTCCCCCAACAGACTCTGCCCGTGTTCAGTTCACCCCTTCCAGCTCCTAGGGCCATTATTCATTGGGTATGTAGCTGGTACCAATCCATCGCCCAGATACTCCACCAGTGCAGCACTAACTGAGCACTGGGTAAATGGGATGTGGCCATGGCAGCTGCCTCTTCTTTCCAAAAAGGCTCATGCTCACTTTTCCACAAATCCAGGAGAAAAAGTCATGGCTGACATCCAAACATACTCCTATGTCATGAGAAGTACTTCCACTGTTGTGTAATGGGCTAAAATGAGTAATATATGGGGAAAAAGCAACAGCAAGAATAAAACACCCCTCCTAAGCATAGCTGAGAGCTAATAGATATTTCATATTTTTTAATCTTGGCTCTCAACTACTTGCTATTCCAAATTTCTTTATAGGTGCAAGAGACATCAGGATAAACAGTGAATTTATTATTAAATCTCATTCCTTGCGGTTATTGTCCAAAAAAGAAATGAAATGCAACGGGAACCACAAAGAAGAGGGAAACTTTTATTCATATCATAACAAGCACTTTTCTTGTAGTTCAGCTAATACAGTCTGCAAGCTCATCTCTAAGCATTTACATTAATAAATACAGGTTAGAAGATGGTAAACCATGCGGAATGACACTAAACTTTAATACCGGGCCAGGACTTCACACCATTCTTCACTTATCTCATGCCACTAACCTGCTATTAGTGGTATATTAATAATTATTAGGCATGAATGAGGAACACAGACAACTTTTGTCAAACTCAGATTAAGATGCATACCTCACCACTGGCCTACGACTGTGATTATAATGCACTACTCCAAAAAAGACATGCAGGACAACAGCTAGATAAAATGATAAAGAATTACCCTTCCTGTCGAGCCATGCACTCTTTAGTGAAACAGTTTTTGCATGTAGTTTACTCCCCTGGACTTATTCAGCTTCTGATTCACACAAGCACACATAGACACACACACACACACACACACACACACACACACACACACACACACACACACACACACACACACACACACACACACACACACACACACACACACACACACACACACACACACACTCCCACTTCCCTATATACTGTCAGTAGTTCTCATCACATGTAGAAGATACAGGCTTTACTGGGTACATCAAACCCCAGTAGTTACATCATATGTTTCATCAGCTGAATTCTTTATAACTGTCAGCAATATTTTAAGTAGGTCTTTAATTGTTTAAGCAAATATACTATGCAGCATAGGCTTAAATCAAATTAAAATATAACAGAGCTTACCTATGTATTGTCATTAGAAGCACATCTATTAATTGTCCCTTAATAAGATAATGGAACAGTTCCTTTAGCCTTTTTTTTGCTTCCTCTTGCTTCACATATAACAGAAGAAAGAAAGGCATTGTGGAGTAGGACAGTTTAATGGCCACATGAAGATCCTCACCCATTCACTACTAACTGCTCCACACAGGCAGCTGGAAGACTCACAATGCCTGACTAGGTGGAGAATGATCTACATGCTCCCATTCTCATCACCCTTGCCTAGTGTGTACATGCGCCAGTTGTCAACAAGAGCCTGTACTTGATGCTTCAGCCAGTGGTTGCCTACCCACTGATAGACAATTGTAACAGGATTGTCAAATTGGTATTGGCTGCTCCAGCCCATCTGCCCCTTCCTGGCCTTTCCATCTCTCATACCATAATCTAATATAAGAGTCACCTGGGTCATAGTCAGGACTTCATATATCTACTGTATGGGACTAAGGTAAAAATATTCTGCTTTGTTTTGAAACTACGCTAGCATTACGATAGGCCTGGTGGCCTAATGGCTAAGGTGATCAAATCTGGATCACAAGATTTTAGTTTCAAGTCCTACTATGGTTATTTGAAAGCACAATAACAGTTTGGAATAGGCCAAAATAGCTCAGTTGAGAGAGTGTTACACTAAAGACCTAAAGGTCCCTGGTCCAATCCTGGGTTTCAGAGGGGTAGCCCTTTACACGGTTGCCTACTGGCTGTTCCAAGGTGACCTGTGTCTTGCTTTTTGAGCCATGAGAGAACCAATCCTATTTGACCTCCTATTTCTTTACAAAACCAATGGTTGTGCTAAAACTTGGACTAGGAACCTAACTTTATACCAAAAAATAAATAGGACTCATTATTGCGATAGGTTCATGACTCAAGATATTCCCAGCCAATGGAATAAACTACCACTATAAGTCAAGCAAAATACTACTTTGTCTGCCTTTAATGCTAGTCTTGATGACTGGATGTAAAGACATACATTTACACAAGGGTTATCATGTATGTTACTGCTTATTATTTATTTATTTCTTTTTTTGGATTATGACCTTCAGCAGCAATGTATTTTTTTTACAGGGAATGTAATGAAGAGAAAATACGACCTGCTTTTACAGAGATACTAAGCTGAGACAATAACAATTGGCTGGAATGCCATCTGTAGCTATTAGATATGTATTTAGGTGCTAAGTGGAAGTTAGTATACAGTATTTTCTAGAACGGGGTAGGAATAAGAATGTTTAGCTGTAGGCAGTTATTCTGTTCTCAGCACTATCCGTTACAAGCTTGTTATATTTAATTGTTTTTTCTACATTTACTTGAGTTTCCATTTTCATTTATTTGTTTTAAAAGTATGTTACTATTTATTAACATATAGAGCTGCACAAGCATTGGTCTGACTATTGCCATCTACCACTTTTTGAAGAGAAACTATTTTGCTATAAGCTGTTTAAAGTTAATATATTTGAAGAGTGCTTGGTAACTCAGGTCATAGTAGTAGTTTTGTCTGACTGGAGGTAGCATGCCCCATGAAATGCAAGAAAGAGGTTATGACAATGGAAAACTATCAGAAGCCCCATCCTGGGAAAATTGTGTCCTACCTCCTGTACCACCAATTACATGAGAAGCAAGTGGTCTTGTGGAGTACACAGCAAGTTGCTGCCATCAGTTATGATCAATACCCATCACACTCAAAAAAGCTGTATACTGTGCTGCCAATTTATAATCAGTAGCACCCCTGAATTTCACCAAACTCAGTCTGAGCCCAGTGCCTTGTAGTGCAAGCTTACTAACAGTAAACAGTAAATGAGATTACTATGAGATACACACACACACACACACACACACACACACACACACACACACACACACACACACACACACACACACACACACACACACACACACATACACACACACACACACACACACACACACACACACACACACCTGCACATGCATACATTAATCTGTAGGGAAGGCTAGTAATATTTTCCAGTATTATACCCTCATACCCTCCTGCCAAGATAATAAACTGTCACCACCACAGATTTCCAGGGTAGAGACTTCCTGATTACTGTTTCACTCTTGCCAATATACCAAATAATTTTAAACACAAATGATAATACATGCAGTCTAGCCCAATGGACGTGGATGCAGCAGCTGGTACCATTTAGTTATAAATACCTTTGTATCAATAAATAAATAATAAAACCAGCTACAAGTTTTGTAAAACTGAATAAATTGAATAATTTACTCAATAAAAATGGGTTAAGCAATACAATAAATAGTTAAATAAATAGAGAGATGTGAAATTACACAGCACAATAGAAATATTCCTGTTGTACAAACATATTACAAGAAAGAATAACAACTCCATATATTATTTTTCTAGGGTATTCATATCTAAAAGAATCACTGGACCCAAACTGCAACAGCTGAATTTCCAGATAGAGACAAAATTGCAAAGAACATACATGTCAAAGGCTGCAGATAGCACTCCTCCTCAAGCATTTCTTCTCAGCTGTTTGTTTTCTCAGCTATCTGGTTTAGTTAGTTAGTTAGTTAGTTAGTTAGTTAGTTAGTTAGTTAGTTAGTTAGTTAGTTAGTTATTTTATCATGCAGAAGCAGTGTGTTACATTTGCATATTAAAGAGCCTATTTACTTGCACTTTGTCAGTTAACTCTGAAAAATCTTGTACTTGTATGACTTGTTCAGCTTCCCGGCCTAGCAAAAGTCACATATCTTGTAATTGCAGGGAAAATCAAACTCACATACCACATCATAGATGTAAATGTTGTGATTCTCAGTAGAAGTTAATGTATATGCCATCTGTCTTTCTATCTTTTTTTGTATTCATAGGGAAAGGTCAAAAGTTCACACATTTTATTACCACTGAAAAAGCACACATATTACAGATTAAATTACAGTTTTAACTTACCTGCTGCAGTCTTTACTACAATTAAGTATAATTCACATATCTGTCCACTTTAGTCTTCTAGGTCAAGAGTGCTTTCTTGAGATGCTCTCAAAAGAAGAAAGATTGAAATTGGGGGTGAACTTTTTTTTTTTTTTTTAAAACAAGTTTATTAGTTTTAACATACAAAATAAATATTATAACAATCTTATGCAAGCAGTTAACATATAAACAGTTATAACATTTGATAAAACAACTAAAGTATTTACAAAGACATCCACTCTAAATCAAATCAATTAATTAAACTGTAACATCTTACTAATGAAACTAAGACTGTTTTAACAAGTTTTGTAAAGTATCCCATATATTATAGTAAGATGTTTTCCTTTTATTGTATTTAGTTCCATATGACACACTTCAATCATAACATTTTTATACCATTAAATGATAATGAAGGAAGGAGTAAAATCCTCTTCTTCTGGTTATTATTTTTCCACTGCTAAATCTGATTGACATAGCTAAAAGAAGTTTAACTTTTTAACACATTTAATGTTCTTGACTTTATTGTCATTAGTTCCATATGACACACTTCAATCATCATTTTTAAATTCATCATTAAAAAAAGGAGAGAGTATCTGAAACCACTTCTGGTTATATTTTTTAGCCACCACTGCTAGATTTGACATAATAAAGGAAGTTTTAACTTTTAACACATTTAGGAACAGGTCAGTTTTATATAAAAAATAATGTAAACATTTATTTCATTTACAGCATTTCTCTCACACATTTATTGTTTATTTTATGTTTATTTTATTTTTTATTATTCAGAAAGTGAATATTCTGTAAAAAGTGTCAAATTCCAGAAGAAAAGTCTAGAAGAAGAGAAGTAGTTTTTTAAATATATATATCATATAAGGGTTGTTTTTTTCCTTTTGTTTTAATTCATTAATTGGAAAAAAAATAATAACTGTAATTATGACTGTAGGTTTCATCTCTAATAATATATATGTGTGAGGAGCTTACCTTTATCAGAAACCCTATGTTGTAAATTTAATATCAAGTAGTCAATCAGTATGAAATTTAACATTTGTAATTTCTTAATAATTATTTTTTGTAGGTGGGGGTGGATATTGATTATGTATTATGTGTAATATCTTCGAATAATATTATCATTTTAATTGTGTGAGTCTTTCTTCCATGGTAAAAACATATTGTTCAGCTATTGAAATGATTTTGTATATTATGAAGACAATTATTATAATTATTATGTAATAATAATTTTAGTTTATATTTAATATTATGCCTAAATAAGTTATTTGATTCGAATATTGTTTGAGAAAATTAGTGAGACATTTTTTTTTGTTTATTTTGTTGTGTATATTGGTAAGTTTTTTTTTCATTTTCTTCAAAAAATAAAAATATTCTTGAAATCTGTCATCTATCATCAAATAATGACTGCATAGAAGAATTTGTTCCTGCTGATGTAATAAAAAATCATCTGCAAAAAGTTGGATTTTAGAGATATTGTTTTTGTCTATATCAAATCCTTCTATATCATTGCTGTTTCTAATCAAATTTAAAGTAAATAATAATGGTGAAAGGGACACTTGTTTTGTACCTTTTAATATGGGTATTTTTGGTCTATTATACTTGAATGATTTGTGATTTATCTCTCAAAATTAATCTATATGAAGATTTATTTATATCATCAACATTAAGTATGAAATAGGTGAATTAAAAGTGCATCTAGTGGATGATTTATTAGTTTCAAAATTGGTGAAATAAAATGTGGTGATATTTATGGGGGGGAAATAAATTTATATTGAAAGGAAATGAAAACCTTATGTAGAATGAAATAGTACAAAGGAATGAGTATATAAATGATTTAACCTTAATTCTGATTTCTGTGGTGCTATTTGTTTGATTTTTTATTTATTTTTGTGTGATAATCTTTTATATATTTTTATTTTTAATATTAAAATCTAGTCTTGTAATTATTAAGTTTTTGCTCATGTTTTTAATTATAATATTTTCTTATTATTTTCTTTCCATATTAATATTTCTTTATTTAATGTTAATTATATGATTTTTAATTTCATCATTCATCTCTTTTTTTAAGTAAGAAAAATTTTTTTGATGTGATTTTGTTTATTCTTCCTTTTTGTTTTGTTTTTTCAGCCTTTAGTTTTTTTTTTTTATTATATGTCTATGTTTTTATTTCTATTTCTAAGCATTTTTTATTATTTTTCTACAAAATTTCTTTTTATTTCTCATTTTATTTTTTTTATTTTTATTTTTTTTTTTTTTATTTATTTATTCCTTTATATCCTTTTTTTTTCCCTTATTATTTGTATTATTATATTAATTATTTGTTAAATTTGTTTACACCCTGTCCCAAGATTGTCCCAAGATTTTATATTATTATATACTTTGTCCATTTCCCAGAGATAAGAGCAAGAGAAAATAAAAAATTGGAATTATCAGGGAGAGTGTTTAGGTCTAAGAATTAGAAATGTCTGTAAGTATATATAATCTTTATATTATAATCTTTATATGCTGGTATTCTTTTATTTTGATCGAACATTATAATATTTTTTACCAAAAATAAAACACACACAATTATGATGATGATATAGATATGAAATGATCTTAGCTTAGTTAATAGTCTGTTATTACCAGTTAGTCAGAAATAAAGACTATCTATTCTCTTGAATAAGTTTTATGTCTGTTAAAAAAAAAGTAATTGTAATATGGTAGTATGACTTATGATAATTAATATCATTCAAATGATATGAATCAATGAAATTTTTAAAATTTTTGCATTGATGTGATTTTCCTTTTCCTATTAGTAGTAAGTCTCTTCATGCAGATAAGCAAGTTTAAATCTCCTGCTAAAAATAATATCTCCTTAGAAAAATGATATAATCTTTTATTGAGATGGTGTTTCACTGTAGTGCCAAATCCTGGTATCCAGTATACATTAATTAATGTATATGTTATCTCATTAAGGTTATTCAATCCATTAAATTCAAATTAAATTTTAAAGTTACCATTTTTTAAAGTATAAATTTAAAATATTATTATAAGAAAAACATTTACTAAAGTATATATTATTATGTATAATCCCTTAGGTGTACTATTAATTAATTAGCGAAATTCTTAGTGAAATTAATTAGATTTTGTATTTTTGATTTTTATTTGAATTTTTTGAGAATTTTATAAAATGTGATGTGGATAATGAGTTTATAAATGATATGATAACAAAAAATATGGGAATAAAAACAATATTGTGAAATATTGTAAAAATCCAGCTTCAAGTTAAAAACAAAAACTCACCACAATAAACAAATACCACTCAAGTACTTATCCCTAGCTCAGCATTAATTACTCCACCAAATTTATAATTAAATACTAAGTATTATTATTAAGTAAAACTCTATTATTTGGATTATCTATTATAGCAAGACTTAAACATAACATATCTTATTTAAGATATAAATAATCAAAAAAATATTATTAAAAATAATATAATATGCATATCTTCATCTATATAATATAATCATATCATTATCATAGTTCTATTCTAACAATGAAGAGAGGAGGAGAGATGAGAGAGAAAAAAAAAAAAAAAAAAAGAGAGGATACCCATTTGGCAGTTTAATAAAAATTTGTAATGATAGGTTCTTATTATATGTTTATGCTCATTTGAATTCAATAACATTTGTTATCTCAGGCTATTATGACTCAGACATTACTTACATTAGAGTATTCATATTTTCTGCCATAACAGTATAGTAGTTTTAAAACATTAAACTACATGCACTAGAAGCTTCCTTCTCTTAGTTATTCTTACCATTTAAATAAAATGATTATTCTCAGTATATAAGTTAAAAGAACATACTACAAATCAATGTTGATCCCTAGTTATGCATAAATCATTGTGATGAAAGCCAGCTATATCTTATATATCTGCACTGCAGCTTTAAAATGTATCACATGACATTTTCTTCTGAAATAGAATCATAATAATGCACATAATTATTTATCTTAGTTAAAATAAATGCATTATAATATTATATATCCTTAAATTATAAGCATCTATATGCATTAAAGTGTGCAATTATTATATAAGCTTCAGAGTCATATATGCATGAGTTTTAGCTTCTATGCATTCTAAATTATCTCATTTGTTTACTATGGCATATTAAGCCATTTAAAATCATTATAACTTTTACATTTTATAAGTTACATCTTTAAATAATAGTAATTATTATAAAAGAAAACTCACATTTTTTGTGTCATAAAGTTCGTTTTTCATCACAATATTTACAGCAGGTCTTTACTTAACAGGTTTAGTTTCTTTTGAATTTTATTGAGTCTGTGTGTGGATCAGGGGGGTCAAAGTTCAAAATAGCTGCTAGCTTCTTTCTTCATTTTTCTTTTAGTTGAAGCTTTTTTTTAAAACGAGGACACTATTCATTCAGATACCTATAACTTAAATTGTCTCTTATAACATTCTGGCAGGAGGAATAATAATAAAAAAAGTGCAAACATTCATTTTTGAAAAATGCAATTTATAGATAGAAAAACCTTCTCGAAGCACTTCACAAGTCATTGCAGTCTCTATGGCAGTGAAACCAAGCCTTCAATTATTTAACATAAACATTACTTATATTTATGTGTCCCATTTCATTTTCTCATTCAGAGTATGTTACAAACACATATCAGTATTATCAGAACCTTGTTACCTAAAAAAAAAAAAAGTACCTACATAGATATTTACTTGCTGTTTGTTTTAATAAAGTAAAACCTGAGACATATTACTTACAACTGCTTTAGTTCTAGTCAACTGCAGTTATATCATGACATATTATTTAATATCATGTATTTAAGCAATTTAGTCATAGTATAATATATAGCATACTTAAAATAATAATAATAATTAAATAGATAATTTTAAATTTTCCCCTTTTTTTTTTTTTTTTTTCTTCTTCCCTCCCCTCCCTCTCCTCCTCCTCCCTGTGTTTAGTTTAAAAGAATGCTATTATATTTAAAATAAAAAAAAAAAGGGAAATATATCATATACTAACCTTAGGTCTCTTTGTCACAAAAGAGAAACAAGTAGATTTATATCAGGTTATTTGTTCCTCATGAAAGTTTGATTATTCATAAAACAAACTTCAGTTCTTGCATTAAAAAAATACTTTTGTACAAATCATTAAGATATTTATGGTTTTCTTGTAAATGCAGAAACTGTAATTAAAGAGTTCAAAGAAATATAAAACATGTCATTTGTTTTTTAGTCTTTTTTGTTTCTCTGATGTCTTCCAAGAAGTTCCTGTTGCCATTCTTTTAACGAAGGACTTGCCCATTCCATATCCTCTATTTTGTCTAATTATCAATTTTAACATCCAGTCTGTCCATTTTAGTTGTTAGTTGCTGTATATAGTGATAATAAATGTCTGAGCTTCTCTTAATGCTGGAATCCTGACTGTTAGCCTTGCTGGAACTCATTCTGAACAGAAGTGATGAGAGAGAAATTTCCAAAAAGATTTCTGACAGGAAAATTAGTAAAATGTTCTTTCCTTTTTGAATATTATTCAAGGTAATGATATTCCAAACGTTTTTAGAAAGAAAAATATTCCATTAGTTGAATTTTGAAGTAATAATTTCCTGTTAATGTAGTTATGTTGGTGGAGCTGAAGAAATCTGCTGCTATCCTGTGTTCATCCTTGGCCACGCCCCAGGGGTGAACTTTTTTTGTATACTAACTTGTTCTCTTTCTTGAAAGATGCAGCAAAAGTATGTTTTAGAAATGCTGTGCTAACCCCTTCAAAGAATCTTAATACTTTGCCATCTACCCAGTATAACAACTTTAAATGGTTGTGGTCTGTAACCATGGTGAATGTTGTACGATGTGTGTCGGGCTGGAGATTTTGTAGAGCCCAAGCTATGTCCAGACATTCTTTCTCTGCAGCTATATAGAATTCCTCTCAGGTGTGAAGTCTACAGATGTGATACAATATGGGATGCTCTTCTCCTTCTAAGGAAACCTGGCTAAGTACAACCCCCACTTCATTGTTTGCAGCATCTGACTACATAATAAATTCTTGATTGTAGTCAGGGTTGGCTAGTATGGAGGTCACCTCAAGGTCTCTTTAAGCAATCAGAATGATGCATTACTGACTGGAGTCCTGACAGTCTGTTCTGTCTTTTGGTAAGGTATGCAAAGAGATTGGCTATCATAATATGGTTGGAGGCAAATGTCTTATACTAATGGACTGTTCCCAAGAATGTCTTCACATGTTTCTTATTAGCAGGATTAGGCCTTGTCTTAATGGCCTCCACCATGGAAATTCTGGATGATTCTTACAACCACGTGCATGATGACCCAGATAACACATGTCTGCCATTCCTGCCTGACACCTTTTGGCCTTAGTACTTAACCCTGCCTTTTTTAGTCTGCCCAACAACTCTATTACATGCCGAACATGATATTGTCAGGACCAACAGTACATTACAGCATCATCCAGATAATTAAGAACATAGTTTCCATTTCCTGCAAGGATGCAATCTACCAACATCTGGAAAGATAATAGTTTTTTTTTCATCCCAAAGGGCATCTTGGTGTAAGGGTACACAAATAAAGAATACCATTCTTTGAAAAACGTTGCAGCTCATTTATGCTTAACAAATATTCATTTTGTACTCATTGCAGTTTCAACACCTCCAAGATGAAAGTTCCTTTACAAAATAATGGAGTTACCAAGCAGCTACTCACACCAGTGATTATCCATTCTAGTACTATCAAATCTCTAAAATAAACAAAACCATATTGTTTTCCTCCATCATTATCACCTATACTATGCCAAAACCTTCTCTCACTTTGGACCCCCTTCTTCCTCCCCCTATGCACACATGCTTATTTCAGTCTACAGGTAACTTTTACAAAAACTGACCTTTCCCCCTCAATGCAAGTACCGGGGTACCAGATAGCAACCTGTGGTCAAGTCAATAGTATTTAGATGGTTAGCTGCACCTAGCTGGTCTAAAGCATCATATGTCCTGGCCAGATTCTGTATGGCTACTCAGTTTCTTATAGTTTACACATAACCTAGTGCTTTTTCTTTCTTTTGCACTAGCACCACTGGTGAGGCATAGGGATGGTGGGAACACTGGATCAACCTCAAATCCAGCATCTCTTGCAGTTCCTCTCTTATGTTTGGTTAACCCACTGAGGTACCCTATAAAGGGCCTTTATAACAGACCACTCAGTCTACGTGTTCACGTGCTACTCCACCCAGGGAGTATACCCTGACTTACCAGTAAACATTTTCCCAAACCTCTGAAGTACTGCCTGGATCTTCTAAAACTGGGTAGGAGATAGCTGCTGTGAAATGAGTACACCCCTTTATCCACTGAGGTATTAAACTGAGTTTCACTGAGAAAGTCTACCTCATGCTCTCCCTCAAATTTATCCTGTAACCCACTGCAAATAATGAGTACCAGGATCTCTGTAACATCATAGGGCTTCATCATATTTACATAGTAGAGTTATTGCCTGTCTGCCGGCTCTACTGTGTAGTTAATCTGACCTGCCTCTCTCACAATACTGAAAGGACCTTTATACATTGCCTGCATTTTATTGTGTCTAACAGGAATAAGCACCATCACTTTCTGCTGAGCAAAATATTCTTTGCCATCAGCGTTCACATCAAACTAGACCATTTACTCATTGTGCCTGTCCTATGTGCTCTTGTGCTATTCCCATGAACCCCCTAAGCCTAGTCCTGAAGTGTAACAAGCATTCTACAGCAGATTCCTTGTGGAAAAGGCAGGCACCCTCCCACTCATCACAAATTAAATCCAGGGCCTCCCAATCTTGTGAACATGCAGCAGTTCAAACAGTAGAAATGCTGTGGATTCCTGGGCATCTTTTTGCATGTAAAGAGGAGATGGGGTAGGTATGTATCCCAATCCTACTTGAACTGGCTTGAAAATGCTATTAAAATGTTTTTTAGGATAGAGTTTAACCTCTGCAGCAAAGCACTGGTGTGTAGGTGGTAAATGGTAGTCTTTAAATACATTATACCACAGAGTTTCCACAAACAAGCCAACAGGTCTGATATAAAATTTATACCTCTATCTGCCAGCATTTTTCTTAGGAATTCTACCTTTCTGAAAATATATAATTGAGCATTTACCACATTCTCTGCTGCAACAGAGAACAGAGTCACCAATCTCAGATTAATCTAGTAGCGTAGCTCATCATCACCAGGATATACCGCTTACCCATGGAACTTGGGATACTATGAAGCACCACAGTGTCCTTAGCTACACTTTCAAATGATTCCTCACTAACAGGTAAAGGCAGCAAAGAAGCTTTAGCTGTGTCTCCTGCTTTGCCAACCTTTAGGCTTTGCTCGCATATCTTGCAGCACCATTTTACATATTTTTGTAATTCATGGCTAACAGACATTCGGCATAGACTTTATTTTTGTATGTGCTATGTTCACATGGTCTGACAAAGGAACGTTGTAGGCTATGCCCATTGGTAGATCTTTGGTACTACCTGCTGCTATACTACTTCACACTGTATCCCTCCATCAGATGTCCATTCTGTTTACAATAACCCTTTACCTCAGTATATGAACTCTCCCCTGCCCTCGAGGATCAGGAACCTCCTTGACTATCTCTCTTAAGTTCGGTAATGTAGTGTCTGATAGTTGAGTCTGTCTCAATACATTCTTTGTTACCCTCCAAACCATGTCTAGTATCCCCAGACAGGCAGTCAACTGAAACAAGCACATCACCATCCTCTGTTGGAGGCATGGGAGTTGGTGAGGTCTCAGCCTTACAGCCTTTACCATGCGCATGCTTCCATGCTTAAGTGTGAGTAACCCCGTGTAGAGAAAGTACAGCATCATCAGAATCATTCCCTACTGAAACATTGACTGGGATAGCTTCAGACATTGCCACCTGGTTGATCCCTTGTCCACGTAAACTGTGGCCAATATTACCCTTAAAACATTGTCCTTCCCATGGCTCTAACTATAGTGAACTGCCCATGTGAGAATTGTTACCTTTTAACAGCTGCTAGCTTAGAAATTGCTATGTCTGATTCTGTGCTTCTCTTTGCAATGGTCTCTTTCCCCTCCACCTGGATAGGCTACAGAATTTTGTACTAGTTTGGTGTAGCAGTTGTCTCTAGACAACCCACTACTGTTATAGTGCTCCCCTGCTTGTTGCCTACTGCAGCCTCTGTTCCTAATTGTGCACCCCTGACACTTTTCATGCACGTCTACTTTGATTACACTTAAACATTTAAGCCTAAGACCTAAGCATGTGCCAGAACTGGTGACTTCCCTCTTTGCCTGCAGAGTCCACTGTGATGCTATAGGATGTATCCCCCGGATTTGTTTATAACCATCTGTAGAACTGGACATCCCACTCTTTTGCAACTTTGACCCTCTTACTAGACAGAAGTTCCCCTTCCTGCACGTTTCATTGGTGTTATACTTCCAGTCTGCCAGCCAGATTATCATGTCCTCAGGGAGTCTATTGACTGCCTGCTCTCTCAGTAGAAGGCCTGCTAGCCCTTCAAAGGTAGTAACTTAACATCCACTTACCCACCTATGAAACTAAATACTTATTTCACTAATATAATCTCTTATATTCTCATCTGCCTTTTTCCTGTGCTGTCTGGATTTCTTTCAACATGCTTTAGGACCACTTTTAAAAACATTCAAATACACATTGTTTAACATTGCCATATCTCAAGTTGTCTACATCAATCACTTTTGATACACCTTACATTGCTTTATCCATGAGAAGAAAGGTTAAAAAATATCACAAACTACCCATGATCAGTTTGGTGTTAATTATATAAACTTTCAAATTCTGAATAAAACTATCAAGTCATCTCCCTCTTTTTACTGTGAAAATAGTTTGATACTGACCTTGGCTTCTAGGATTCAGCTGCCTCCCTCCTCAAATTTCATATAGCTTTGGATAAGGGCCAGCATTTCCTTCTCCTGCTGGTACTACTTTTCTGGCTCTTTGGCGTGCTCATGTACAGCTTGCACTGAAAGTTATTTAAGTCTCTCACCTGCTTCAAGTTCCAGGTAAATCATCTGCACCTCAAGTCACTTTAATTCCAGCTGGGTTTTCACATTATCAGGGGATGCAGTTGACTGCTTTTTTAGCATACTGCAAACTCACAGCATGTAGTAGGCTGAGTTCTGATTTAGTCTACTGCATTCCAAATGCACATTAAGCTGCTAGCATGTTGCCCTTGAACATAATTTCATGTATAATTCCTTACGTTTTACACTCCTTGGTTAGCTTTGATACTGACATATAAGTGTATTCTTCAGAGACCTCACATCTGAAAATTAATGTCCTATTCTGATTTAAAAAAATAAAATAGCTTCTGGGTAATCTATACATCTTAAGCTGTATATGTCTTTTGTGATATCACTCTTTTACAAAATAAACAAGCCCAGTTACAATATCAACACCAGTGCTCACCAAATGTAACAAACACTGACAGATGGGGGGGGGGGGAGTTGAATCCTAGCACTGTTGCCAAGGTGGATTTTTTTCCCTGTGGATGGGGGCTATACTGCTTGAATTGGTCCAATGCTCATCAATAAATGTATCTTTAATTTAAAAATTATACATTTGATGTCTACCTGGGGTATGGTTTCTTGAGTCACATGACTGTTAATAAACCAATTAAAGGATAAACAAATCAAACAAATATGAATCACTAAATCAGTCACTAAGTGAACCTTGGACACAGAAGCATGCAGGAAATATGCACTGTTGTCTTGTTTATGCTTGTCTACTATACACACCATAAACAGGCTCCACACAGTATACCTCACCAAGCAGAACCATTCGCCTAGTTCCCCATATTCCCTTGTCCCCTCCTGTCTGCTCCAAGATAGTGAACTGCCACCACCCCATATTATCAGGCTGGGAAACTCGCAGTTACTGTTTCTCTCTTGTTAATAAGCGAGATAGTTATAAACACACATTATAATGTGCACAACAGTCTCACAAGTGGGGATGGATGCCATTAGCATTAGTTTGTCCTCAGTTACTAATAACTAACTAAATAAATAAATACATGACCAGCCTCAACCTTTGTAAAAATGAATAAATAAAAAGAATTTACTTAAGTAATAATAGGTTAAGCAATACAGTTAACAATTAACTATACAGCCACAATGAAACAACAAGACAGAGAAATGCATTTACAAAATGAAACAAAACATAATCCTTTTGAATAATTAGATTACAAGAAAAATGTCTAATTATATATATTCTTTTCCCAAGCTATGCTATATGAAAGGAATACTGGATTATAACTCTAGTAGCTGAATTTCCAGGCAGAGAAAGCAATTGCAAAGAATTCACCAGTCGCAGTGCATTGCTGTAACTCCTTATCCACTGTTTCTTCCCAGCTGTTCCCTTTTCAGTTGAGTTAGTTATACATGGGAGGGTGGCCTAATGGTTAAGGTGTTTGCCTTACAAATGCAAGGTGTAGGGTTTGAGTCTCACAAGGGATAATTGGCTAGGCTTAAAATGACTCAGAAGGGCAGTTAGCATAGTACTAATCTATGACCCTATGAACATATGTGTATATAGAATAATGTCCTAATTGTATTCTACAACATGTCCAGCTTCCTGGCCTAAGAGAAGAAAGAGATCTTGTTATTACAGGACTGAAAGAAATGTCAAATTCTAGACTAACTGCTGTGATTCCTAAATGAAGCGAATTTGCATATTTTGTTTTTTTTTATATTCATATGAAAAGGTCAAAGGTTCATACATATTTTCTTACCACTGGAAAAAAACATATTGCACATTAAATCACATTTTTAGTTTACCTACTGTACCTTTTACAAGAAGTGCAGCTCACATATTTGGTACTTTCTGATTCAGAAAACAGTGGCACATTTACATATAAACTTCTCAATTCTCATAAAAACTAAGCCAGTATGCAACACTTTCTTCTGTAACACTCCTAAAATAGATTGGACGTTTTCAAGGTTTTTCTAAGCAACCCACTCTTGGGGTAACAAATATCTAAACTGCCTGTGTTCCCAAATTCCCTGTCTTGACACTGAATTCAGATAATTGCATCTCCGGAAAATCTTAAATAATGCTACATGTGGTATAATTACATTATTATCTAACAAAGTAAGAAAACTAGATTTTACTTAACGCCACAGAAAATACAAAAAGTCATCCTGCATCCAATTTCATAATATTTCACAATAACATGTTTCTAAACCCTCTATTTTTCACCTTTTCAAAGCATTATAGTATCTAATATCAGTGTCTTTATAACTAGTAATGTGTGTCTGAAGTGTGCATTTCATCCAAGTGAAGTCTGCATTGTATTTGAATTTCTCCAGTTTTCTCTACTCTCATTCCTCAGGTGTGTTGTCAGTGTTAGTCACATTTTGCACAGCATCATGATCAGTGACAACATAGCCATATTATTTCTAAACTTTCATGACAGAATTGCAAACATAAACATGATTATTGACTGTAATTAGCACCATTTATAGTTTATACATTTAAAATATATGCGCATATTCTTTATCCAAGTATAACTCCCTTCCTTTCTTGCCTAGTAGTTGAATCTTCCAATAGCAAAATATATAATTTTTGAAAAGCTATTCAAAAAAGATTGCCTTCCTATGCTCTCAGTCTATTCCTGCCAAGCCCCTCAAAATGCACTGACTCAATGGTTAAAACACACAATGGCTTATGAAAGTGATAGCGAACTAACAAGCAAAAAAAAACAAAACCCTAAATCTATGCTACCATAAATGGATGATTTCTGAAGGTATTTATCACAGAACATTTCTCTCACACAAAGACCACCCTTTGCACCATCTATTGCACTTACATTGAAGAAAAGGCCTTGAGTTGTTGAAAGACTTACATAGAAGATAAGGCCTTGGTACAAATTACCATGTCTTTGAAGAAGAAAATTACTAGAACTAGCACCAGCCACCATGAGAACATAGAAAATATGGACTATCCTTGGTACTACCTACCTCAATTATGTAGAATTCAAGGATTATCCATTGCACTTGCAATCATTCCTACACAGAAAACAAAGATTATCTTTGCTAATATCCACAATGTCTACACAGAAGATAGGAACTATCCTTCTCACTGACCACCATGCCTACATAGATGATAAGGACTATCCTTGGCACTAGCCATTCCTATATAAATGATAAGGACAATCCTTGGCAACAATAACTACATCTGCATCAAAGACCAGGACTATCCTTGACACTAGCCACCAGGCCTACACAGAAGAGAACAGCAATCCATAGCACTAGAGACCACACCAATATATGAGATAAGGACTATCATTGTCACTAGCAACAATGCCTGAAGAGAAGAGGAGGTCTAACCTTGGTTTTAGCCACTACACCTATAGAGAAAGCAAAGAACTATGATGGTATTAGCCACCACCCCTATATAGAAAACAATAGCTATCCTAGGAACTGTCAACCACATCTACAAAAAAGATAAGGCTATGAGTGGCACTAAGCACCATCACTACATAGAAGATAAAGATTATCCTTGATACCGGCCACCACTCCAACATAAAAGATAAGGAATAGCCTTTGCAGTAGTTGCCACTCAAATATAGAAAATA
Organism: Protopterus annectens; assembly: GCF_019279795.1. Lineage (NCBI taxonomy): Eukaryota > Metazoa > Chordata > Ceratodontiformes > Protopteridae > Protopterus > Protopterus annectens. Next base: position 584,080,194 of record NC_056728.1, read on the forward strand.
AGGAATATCCTTGGCACTAACCACCAAACCTGCAAAGAAGATAAGGACTATCTTTGGCACTAGCTACTGTGCCTGCATAGAATATAAGGAGTATGGTTGTCATTAGCCTCCACTCCTACACAGAAAATAAGGACCATCCTTGGCACCAGCTATCATGTCTACATAAAAGATAAGGGCTATCATTTGCTGTGGCCACCATGCATACACGGAAGATAGTGAATATCTTTCTCACTAGCTATCATGTCTACACAGAACACAGTGACTGCCATTGGCATCAATCATCATTTCCACATAGTAGATAAGTGCTATCTATGGCTGTAGCCACCATGTCTATGTAGAACAGAAGCAAAGGATATTCCTTATTTTCTTTGGAGGCATGTTGGCTAGTGCCAAGGATAGTCTGTATCTTATATTCAGACTTGTTGATTACTGGCAACAATAGCCTATACTTTCAGAATAAAATTGCCTGTGACAAGTACAAATGCTCCCCATCTATAGCTCGCAAGTTTTTATCAGCATTCCCATGAGAATTTGCAGGTTTCCTCTTCTGCTCAGTGTTTGTAAATGAAGCATCTTCTATAATCCTACTTGCTGGTAATCTTATCCTCTGTCATCACTACAAATGCAAAAACGACCAAAGCCACTTTCTCAATGGTGACTTTTAACTCACTCAATATTGGTTAACTGAGAATGATTCCTCTGTAACTTCATCTTTAATTCCACAACTCCTTTTTCACGACTATGTACTCTTTGGCTTTGGATACAGACAACATGCACTTGATATGCATTTCTCTTTCTCAACATATCTACACAGGTAAGTATTTAGACTGCCACAGTACCAGCACAGTTATACACCTGGGAGCTGGGAGTTGCAAGTGAACTTTCGCTCTCAGTTCTTAATCATATAATGGCTGGAATCAGACTTAACCATTACCACACTTGGACTAACCTATTATTCCAGTAATACTCTAACAAGAAAGACCAGGCTGAAAGTTGGCTGGAGAACAAACCTAACCCAACCTAACCTAACCTAAACAAACAAGCCTATGGTCTCCCTGTCTTTGCAGTCCCACCTCTTTCTCCTTTTTGCCATATCTAAATAAGACACATCCCATAACAACAAGCACTATTTTATGTTGTTTGCCCACAAACATGCATACATAATCATTCTTCAAAACAACATTGACTGGCTTATCCCAGAACAAATGGAGTTCACTCAGTAATTACTTTATTAAAATAATCTTAGAGAACTCATCTCTTCACCTATTACATTTGTTTATCTCTGCCTCCCAGAAATGAAAAGCTTATCAGCTGAAACCTTATTATTTACACACTCTCAGAAAGTTGAATGGGTTCTACTACCTTTGGCAAATTCAGGTCTCTATGACTGGTACTTTTATTCATCCTCAGATCTCCAAAATACTTGGAAAATATCCGTTACCCAGTAATAGTTGATAGTGTACTACCTGACCTTCTTTGACAACTTCCCTCTCTTTACTCTTACCCCTTTCTGCTGCTGTGGTACTCTACTGTTTTTCTTAATTTGTCTTCCTCCTCAATGTCTGGATCTTATCATAGAAAAGTAATGCATCACCCAAAACCCTTATGATGCCAGTACCTTTGCCCATAATAAAAGCAAACACACCATAATGCCTGCCTATCCATATAGGATAAGTGGAACAATAAACCAGCAAAGTAATTTGCGGTCCTTCCAGCCTTATCTGTCTTCATCTTTTCCTGCTGCATCTATTTCTCTCATTTTTTTATCTTTGCATACGTGAATCCACAGCTCCAGGCATATCAGTTTGTTGTCTCTAACAGCTCTTCATTTTTTTAATTTTGGTGGAAATACTCTCACTCACTGTTTCATTCACACTGTTCTATCCACCTGCTAGCTACCCATCTACATGTCTCCTCTTAATGATAATATATATATGTTTGGTTTCTAGGTCTGCCATTAATATGCAGTATCATCATTCAATCAATTAGTAATGTCTGACTGCTGTTTTCCCTCTGCATTAGAATCTGTACTTGTGGACACATCAGTTTGCAACCTACAATGTCTCCTTTTATTTTACTAATATCAGTCACATAACCTCCTTAGTGTTTCACCCAGACTCTCACTACCAATTGCTACCTTTCCCATCTAGCACACTCCTATTTTTATTTTTTTGTTGTTCTTGTTGGTGGTGGTTGTAAAACTTCCAGGTCTACTGTTAATAGTTAAAGGATAATTGTATTGTGTAGTCAGTGAGCTCAAAATGAGGATTTCGGAGTTCACTACACTTTTATCAATGTTTATTTGTGGATATCTACTATATAGGTTTATAGGTACTTACTAGGCTATTGACCTGAGAGCATCACTAGAAGCTTAGCCATACATTCCCATGAAATCTTTAACCCTTATATTTTAAATATGAATAACTCAGAGATGAGGAAAACGTTTATATGTTGCACATATTCAAGAGGGTCAAAGGTGCTAAACCAGGGGTGAATTTGTGTTTACCCATCCATTCATCCAGATCACATTTGAATAGTGTAAGCAAGAAGCACTTTGCTTTATACGTAGAAGCAGAGGACTCTAAAGAAGTGGTATTCTCTGTGATACATATCTATACGCCCATCATTTTCTATTTATGCAGCAAAACAGATTTATACCTTTTGAGCAAGTGTTTATGCTCCCAATGGACTTGTCAGTGTGCAGTAGGTCTGATAGGACAGGGACTGCTGAGGCTCTGTACACAAGGGAGAGATCTCTCACTAGTTTATATGACACTGAGAAGAGGAATAAGGCTTTGAGATGGTCTGTATATTTTGTTATGATTTAGTTCACTGATTTTCTTAGTAAGAAAGCATTGTGATCATTTGAGTGTGGAATACAGTGGAATGACTATGTCTCTAGACCTGGACACCATACCTTAGCAAAAAGCTGTGCAATGAAAACTCACTTTCTTACAATAGCTGATATGTGGCGAATGAAGGACAGTTCATTGTCTACACAGGTTCCCATGTCCCCAACTACTGGATCAGTTTTCAGACATGTGTTGTCAATGTAATAGTTACATGGGACTTCTTGATTGTTAAGGATAATATTATACTTGTCTTTGTATTTAGTTTTAGGCCATGGTTTTGACACCAGCTATTGGTTTGAGAAAAGCCATCTTGGAGGATCTTGGTGTCATTTGGGAAGTTTATGACGGGACAAATTTTGCAGTTATCTGCAACTTGGTCAACAATAAACCCTTAACAGTACTTTTGACCTCTGAGAAATAAATTCTAAAAAGGAGTGGCACAAGGACTGCCTCCTGGGGTATGTCACTACTGACAGGACTTTTGGAGGAGATAGAGCAGACCATACTGATTTCCTATGATTAGATTGTGAGCCATTTTGCTGTTCAAAGAGTTACACAGGGATATGGATTTAGCTGGGATAGTTTAGCTACCAAACCTGACTGTGGGATTATCAAACTCCTTTGCAAAGTTTAGATATGCAGTGTGCACTGATTTGTCCTCATGCATTGCTTCAATAATCTTCTCAAAGAAGTTGACCAGCTTAAGTAGGCTGGATCTGCCATTAACAAATCCAAACTACCTTGGGTTGACCTTTTGTAGATTACATATGTCCCTATTTATTAATTCCATAATGATCCCTTCCATAGTTTTACAGATGAGGCTGATCAAACTTATGGGTCTATAATTTCACTAGGTCTGTTGATGGCTCACTTTATGCAAGGGGACAATGGTTGTTGTCGTTCATTCATTCAGCACAAAGCCTGTTTAGAGGCTGACATTGAAAAGCCACTGTAGGAGATCTGACAGGTCCTTTTTCAGGCTAGCTAGTAGGGCAGCCTTGTATGTTATCTGGATCATTAGAATCAATGTTCTTGGCCTTGGATAGTACTTTGAGAACTTATTCATGTGAGATTTGAAGAGGGTGTAGATGCAAGTATGAGACCTGACAATGTAAGGGGGGTAAAGTTATTGCTAAAATTATCTGCTAGTAGACTGGCTATGCCCTCTGTGTCCCAGTATATGACGTAATATATTATTATTGATGGACATTGTTTCTGTGGTTTCTAGCATAAATAATACTTTGTGGTTGTCCATTACCATGATGGTAATTGTTATCTCATATCTGGCTTTGGTTGGCTTGATCAGACTCCAGAGATCCCTGTTAAGTATAGCAAGAACTATTTTTTTGTATCTTGAGACTTGAATTTATTTACATGTGCAATGAGCTTTTTTCCTTTCTTATAAAGAATAAATATATTTAGGTTCTTCCCTAAGGGTTTATTTTTGAATTTGGCATTCTATTTACTTCACTGGGGGACAGATGCATCTATGCAGCTATTCAGATGTGATTTGCATAGAGTTTAGAAGTAAAGGATTCTGCACAGAAAGTGGGGTCATCAAGTTGTAAGGAGATGAAATTTTAGGTACGTCATCACCTGATTTCAGTAGACTTGCCTTGGCATAATCTATGACTACAAAGGTATTGAAGAATTTTTCTGGCTTCAGTATTAAGTTGAATGTGACTGCTTTGTGGTCCAATTTGACCAAGGATGGGCTTACAATTGGTAGGTAGTAGAGCTGTCCCATACTGGTGAAGACTAAGTCCAGGATTTTACTGTCACTTGTTGGCATGCAAACTAACTTGGTCCACAGAGTTTGTATTAATGAAATCCAGAAGTCTCTTGGCATACATGCTACATGTACGCATGTCCCTCGGATAATTGGGGGGGGAAGGTAACTGAAGCCTCCTTGGAGAATGGTACTTTGCTTCATTCACAGAGTCTGTATACTAGTTAGGTAGGAGTTATGGTCTGAGGAGAACCTAGTGGGGGAGCTATTGTTAGCCATGATATGATAAGGGGTCTTGTTAATGGAAAGCTGGCTGTGGAGGAGTTCTAGGTTGTTATTTTCTCTGAGTAGTTTGGAGGGGAAGTGTTTATTTTAAAACATGGAAACAGTTGCTTTTAATAACTGCATCTAATATGGTGTGCCAGAACATATGTTAGGTATTAAAACCCTGCACTAATGGGATGCTCTAAATGGTCTTGAACCAGACCTTTGTAATGATGGATATATTGCTATTTTCCAGGGTAAGGAGTGCTTTTAGGGAATGGATTTTTCTGTCAAGGCTACTGGTATTGAACATAAGCATGTTTATGCTATCCGGATTTTGTTTTGTTATGTTGGATGCTTTTAAGGATTGATGTTGCTTAAAAAGGCACTGTTGGGTTGGATAAAGATTTAGTCAATATACAAAAGCCTTTGGGGATAGGTGCAGGCTATCCTTGGCAAAGCAGTTAGCTTGTCAGCACTTGACACTTCGAGTGCCAACATTTCAATAGGGAGACATTACACCCATATGTACTATGACTGCACATTAGTAAGTCAAATGGCATCAGAAATACTCGGCCTATGGATCTAAACCTCTTTTACAACATCAGTAACAAACTTCAGCGAATCAGTGAACCATCTCAAAACCAAATAAACAAAGCAGTTCATTTGTAGAGTCTGTCCAAAATAACTACGGCTCAATAAAACCAAGGCACAAATTTATTCAAAGTTAAGCGCTTTCGTCTCTGCAATCAGAGATTTCTTCAAAACAAATCAATCAAAGTACTGTAATGTAATTTTTAAAAACAATGAATAAAGGTCCTTATATAGTGTTTTACATTTTTTGAAACAATGAAATAAGGTTCTTATATAGTGTTTTGCAATGGAGTAAAGGTGATACCTTGCTTTTAAAGGGATAATTAGTCCTGTGACATTTAACTGATTTGTATAAAAATGGGAAGTATCCTGACTGATTTCTTCTACAACATCAGTGGAATGGCTTAGAAAGACAGGTATATCTTGCAAAGGACATCACTGCTCTGGTACAGACTCCCCATCCTCATTAAAAAAAGCTCAACCCTGTCCATATTCAAGCACAGTCTGGATCTATGGATGGGTAACAGAAAATGTACTCCATAACTATCCCCTGCACTACTAATGGACAGAGTCAGATACTAAATGCTTTATCCCATGTATGAGTACCCCAAAAGTATCTATGGTATTGTTCCCAGTTATTCTTATTAGGGGTAAAAAAATATATATATCTGAATATCCTTGTGTTCTGACTGTGCTTCTCAAACATTCATTTTGGAAATATAGAGTATATTTTAGTGCATTTATTAAAAGTGTATTTCCCTTAATATTGCTACAACTCAAGTGCTCTAGGTTCCACTGCATCTGAATTGCTTTACTGTATTTTAGCTGCTTTTCTGTATATATATATATATATATATATATATATATATATATATATAGATATATATATATATATATATATATATATATAGACTTTTCTGTATATGTAGACTACTATGCTACTTATTCTACTGTATTACTGCCTCTTAAATTGTTTTTCAGTTGTGCACTTGCCTTGCTTCATTTAAAAAGTTTTAAATTGCTAATTTTGTAGAATTCTAATTGTATTTACTGTTTAGGGCTACACACTCAAATGCATTAGCCCTTTCTGTGTTTATTTAGTGTATTATTGCATTCTTTAGCCTGTTTTAATAAAAAAAAAAATACTATCTTGTTTGCTCGTTTCCCACCTTTCCTAGCTAGTATAGTCCAGATCCCAGGCTTTTCCTGGTTGCAGGACTTTATTTTCTATGTTCAGAGCTAACCAGACCTTGCTGTGGTAGAGGGAAGGCCTACTGCTTACCAGTGGGAGTGGTGAGCATTGTACCACCTGTCTAACACTAGAGGAGTGGTCCAGCTCTGAAACTGTAATTTTAGCCATTTTGGGCTGATTTCTATCCCTTTCAACTTTCTGGCTTAAAAATGTGCGTGTTTGCACATTTTCGCATCATGCAGCACCGTGGGGCTACGGTTAAACTATTCCAGGTACCAGAAAGTCTGCTCTTTAAATTTCCCCATAGAACTAGCTGGTTTCTTTGTCGTAGCACTAAAATCTGAACCCCTGTGACTACCACTTGCTCTAGAACCTGCTGGAAAGCACTAGGAAGCCTTAAACTGATACACGTACTCAACTCTCCTTGTTAATAAGGAGAAAATAATCGTAGGCACTAAACAGCCTATAATTACAAAGTACCTTGCAAAGGTAGGGAAAAACAGCTCTTGTACTTTACAAAGAAGCAACTAAATAGGCATGTCCAAGGGTCAGCTTCCGGTGATTACTCCTGTCCACCTGGTGAATCTGGGCATACTGGGCCAATGCAGCAACTGCCTCATGTACATAGACAAACCTCTCCTCCTACCACCCAACACTACAACCTGTGAGAGATGCACTTACATAGCCAAACTGGAAGCAAAGCTCTCTCAAGCCAAGATTGTGCTAGACAGTCAAGAGGAGAAGGTTAACACCTGTACTACACCTCAAGCAACACATAGCCCTTCAAAACCCACACCATGAATACCTCCACATAGCAACACTAAACCTACATATGCGGAGGCCCTTAACATTAACCTGCCAAAGCAACAAGGACCTTCGAAGCTGAAATGCAAACAAACACCAGTCACAACCAAAGTGACACATAGCTCACAACACCAGTGTGCCATCAAACAACAGCCCCTATAGGTGACTCTATAGTCAGTAGTCAGGCACACTGATGTCCCACTCACCAGGATGAACAAGGAGAAAATTACAGTCAGCTGCCTGTCAGGTGCCAGGATCCGCCACATAATGCATGCACTCAAGTCACTCCACAACAAATACAAATATGACTCTGTCATTGTCCATGTTGGAGTGAATGACTTGAGACATACCTACCTGGACTACATGAAAAGAGACATGGAAGAGCTCTCGATCATGTGGCCCAGACAGGTATGACCCTAGCCCTGAGTAGCATCCTGCCTTCGCCCAGAATGATACCACAGTATAAGGACAAAATGATTGACTTCAACAATTGGCTAAGCTTCTGGTGTCATTCAAAGGGGATCCAGTATCTGTCTGCCTAGGACACACCACAATGCTTTGCCAGAGATGGTCTGCACCCGTCACCCCTGGGATTCAGATTACTGGCTAAAGCTCTTGCCACCTCTATACTGCCTTTTTTAGGCAAGGTTCAAAGGACAAAACCACCACTGTAACAGATACAAGCATGCAAAATCTGAAGGTAATGCTACTCAATGTTAGAAGTCTAAACCTCAAAATGCACTCTCTTGAGGCACTCCTAAAAATGGAGAACATCGACATCTGTGCAGTAACAGAGACCTAGTTCAAGGCTCCAGACAGCACCCCTGCAATACCAGGTTACAACTCTTATCACACTTTTCGGCCACCAAAGATCAAAACACTAAAGGTGGAGGAGTGTCCTATTCACCAAGAATATTCACACCTTCAGGCTAGTTGTCCAACACAATTCATCTGAAATTTTCCAGGTACAACTAACACTAGGTAAGACTGCAATCCAAATTGTAGATTGCTACAGATCCCCCACCATGCCGCAAGACTCTCATTACACCTTTCTAAACATACTGGAAAATATTAAGATACAACCAAACATCCTAATATTGGGTGATTTCAACTACCCTGCCATTAACTGGGAAAACTACTCGGGTACCAACACCTTTTCCCAATGGTTCTTGGAATTCATAAATTCCAACGCCCTGGATCAACTAATCCATTGTCCCACCAGGGGCTCCAATATTCTAGACCTGGTCATTACCAACATGGGAGATAGATGCTCCACACCAGTGGTCACCCACTCATTGGTCAGGTCTGACCATAAGCAAATCACCCTTGACATCCACATTCCACCCCACCCCCCAGTATGAAAACCTCCGTAAAAAAACTTCTCCAAAGCCAACTTCATGCTACTCAAGTCTGAAGTGACAAACTTCATGACACCCATGCAGACAGGAGCTGAAAGTTCGACTGCTGAATCCTACACTAAGGCATTGTACGAGCACATCCACTCGTGCATGAATTGTACCATCCCAAACAGAAACAAGACACTCTCCTCCAAAAAAAGAAGCCAATCTGGTGGTGCCCTGCCATAAACAAACTATACAACAGAAGAAAGAAACTGTTGCGGAAAAGAGGAAAATCCCAGGATGCAAAAAACTCCCTTACCAGCCTCAGTAGGAAGCTGAGATTCCTCATAAAATCCTCCAAATCTAGTTATGAAAATAAAATTGCCAAAGATTCCAAAGACAACCACAAGACATTCTATAGTTATGTCAAAAATCTAAATGGCAATGCTCAGATATGCTCTGAACTACAACAGAATGGCATTAAATATACTGATCCCAAGGATATTGCCAATATCCTGGCAAATTGATTTAGTACCAACTTCATCCCCCCTCTCATCCCCTAAAGGGCCCATCTCCATACCAAAAGATTGCCAAATTCCGGTAATCATGGCCACACAGGTAGAAACCACATTCTTCAAAGCTAAGAATACAGCATCCATGGGACCAGATGACATCCCGGGCTGTGTACTACATGAACTACAAAATGAACTGGCACCTCACCTAAGTGTCATGCTTAATCATAGCCTCACCTCAGGCTCCGTGTCCACTGAGTGGTGCACAGCTATAGTTATCCCACTCTACAAAGGGGGATCCACCTTGGATCGCAGGAACTACCATCCCATCAGTCTGATGAGCCTGATCTGCAAGGGCATGGAATGCATTATCATGGAACTTATAAACAAAGACTTTGGCAATCTTCAAACACTGGAACCCACCTAGTTTGGATTCGTGAAGGGCCGATCTTGTCTGCTGAACCTGATTGACTTCTTTGAATCCGTCTCCAGAGCAGTGGACAAGGGTAAGGTGGTCCACATAGCCTATCTGGACCTTGCCAAGGCCTTCAACACCATCCCCCACTCTGGAATCATATAAAATTACTAAGCTGGGCATGAATCCCTATGTCACTCGATGGGTTGCCAACTGGCTTACTGACAGAACCCAGACTGTAAAAGTAGCTAACTCCAAATCCAGCTCCAGACAAGTGACTAGTGGAGTACCTCAGGGTTCAGTCCTGGGACCACTCTTGTTTGGCATCTACTTCTCTGAAGTATAGGCCGACACTAAGGGACTCTGGCTAACAAAGTTCGCAGATGACTGCAGACTGGGGGCCATTATTGAATCCCCAAATGATGTGAATATTCTACAAAAGGACCTTACAGAAAAAGATGCTTGGTGTCAGTGCCATGGGCTCAAGCTTTAATGCCAAGAAATGTATAGTTATCCCCTTTCGGAAAAAACATGTACCCATGAATTACCACATAGGTGGCAGTACACTAAACACTGAAAGTGTGATAAGAGACTTAGGGACACAGTCGGACAGTGGTCTTACCTTCGATAACCACATCGCCACAACAGTCAGGAAATCCTTCTATGTAGCACACCTCATCACTAAGGGCTTTTCATCCAGAAAAAAGGAGGTCATTGTCCCACTGTACTCATCCCTCATTAGACCCATTATAGAGTACAACACCCCATTTGGTATGTACCTCACAAGACATCTGCAACAGCTGGAAAGGCCGAAGAAATACCTCACTAAAAGAATCACAGGCCTAAAACAGATGCCATATGCTGACCATCTAAAAAAACTCCAGCTATACTCTATGGCATATCGTCTACTCAGAGGTGATCTCTGCTTAACATACAAGGCCATGTCAAACCCTGAACTGTTGGACATGCTCCACTTAAAGAAATTTCAAACCTTCAGAACCACATTCTCCAGGGATCTAAACCTTGTCATCACAATGAACAAAACATGCTGGAGGAATAGGTTCCTGACCCAGAGACTCCCCGTACTCTGGAATAGACTGCACATACATGTAAAGCAGAGCGCCTCCTTGGCCCTCTTCAAAAGGAACCTTGATGATTGGATGGGAGATAGGAAATTCACCCCAGGGATCAAGTCAGTTACCCTGCTAGACAGGGGTTCAGGGAAGTAAATATTGTGGGAAGAAATATCCAGGGAATTGTTATGGCTAGGCTTGTATAGGCCCTAGAGCCGATAGCCTAGTACCAAACTATGACCCTATGAACCTATAATATATAATTATGTATCACACGAGCACCAAAAGGGAAATTGGCTAAGCTTAAAATGGCCTGTAAGGGCAGCTAGCCTTGCACTTACCTATGAACCTACAACCCTCTGACTGTGTCACATGTGCAGTTGTGTTGTAATGACCTGAGTGCATGCATGATGTGATGAATCCTGGCACCTGATAAGCAACTGACCATGACCTTCTCCTTGTAGAACCTGGTGAGTGATGCATACATGTGTCTCACTGTGGTGTCACCTATGAGTAAGATGCTGGATTATGTGCAGGTTTGCCTTATGGGCTTTTAAAATCAGACCCTGAGACTCTGATGTATGTTTCATGATGAGTGCTGACTATGTTATGTGTTTGTGGGGTTGCTGAGGGTACTTGTTTCTTAGCTTTCATTTTGGAGACCTTTGTGGTTTAGGTAGGTTAAAGCGTTTAGTCTGATCTGTATGTGATAGGTTTAGTGTAGTGTTGTATGGTACTGAAAAGCTGCTTAGGTTTAGTGTGGTGTTGTATGATACTGAAAACCTGCTTGCTATTTAAAGTATCTTAATATGAAAATGTTGACCCCACTAGCATTAAGTAACTGCACCTCTCACACACTGTCCCAGTCTGTTTATGTAGTATGTGGTTGTCAGTAAATATGTGATTATTGCATACATTGTCTCATGGTGCCTATTTCAACCAACCAGACTACAGAGATGGTTGGAAGTGCAAATCCATGGTTCTAAGTGCTAACTTATGTGTCCCGAAGTGGTAGTAGCGCCTATGAGCTATTACTTCTCTCTTCCACTACCCTAGATCTTTGCTTGGGAGAATAGGCCTCTACAGATGGAGTTTTGGTGGTCAAGTGGGAAGTGCACTGGATGTACTATCTGTCCAGTAATAGAGGTAGTGCTGGTCACAACACAGGTACACGCAGCTAGGAGTCAATGAACCTTTACTTCTTTTCTTGCAAGAAACAAAATAGTAGCATTAATTCCAAGCTGCTTCCTGAGAAGTAGCTTTAACTCAGATATTGCTGGGTTCACTACCTTTGCTGCAGACGCCTCTTGGTAAGTACCCAGTACAGAACTTACAGCAGCAAGAAGCAACAGACAGCCAAGTTGGAATAAGGCCCTGAAGAGGTTTTTCACTAAAACAGCAACCACGCCACTCAGTGACGTTCCATACTCACTACCCATTCAGAGACCAGCAGGAATCAATGTCTCTTTGCTCCTTCTCTCACAAGAAGCAAATAAGTGGCATCAATCCCAAACTTGTTTGTATGAAGCAATTTTCAGATTTTTGTTGATCATTAATCTCTAGAAAGGCTCGGAAAGAATGTCTGTCTGCTCCTTTTCTTACCAGGAGCAAAACAGAAGCACTACTCTTAAGATGATTCCTGAGAAGTAGTTTATAGGCTCTCCATTGATTAGTAATCTAGACCCAGATGTCACACATTGTAATAGTAATTGGCAAAAATGGATTAATAATATTTGAATACTGCAGTGTACACTAAGGTAATGAGATAATATGAAACAAAAGCTAACTCAAGCTTTAAGCATCTAAGGGTTGGGACTTCATAGTTAGAACTTATATTTTCCAGTAGCATAAGCAGATGAGATTAGACTGGGAGGAGCTTCTAAACTCAAATTTACATTAAGGATGGGCAGCCCAAAATACACCAACTTTAAAAGTGTAACAGGGACTACGTGGGTGGGTAGGAAAAATCCTACACAGTCGCACACAATTAGCATACCGCTCAACTTCTTAGCACAAAAAAAACTGGACAAAGCTAAAAATAAAGGCTCAAAAAACAGATGCAAGTTTTAAATATTGCTCATATTAAATCATAAAGGTTTAAGAATAACAGGTTTTGTATTAGAATGTATTTTCTGAAGGGTATGAAGTCTAAAACTTGTGTCTGCCATTTAGTGACTTCAGTCCTCAATAATGTCCCAGAAAACCACAAATTTTATGAGGAACACACCAAAAATATGAGTGAAAAATCTGGTCATTCTGTGAAAATCTGGACAGTTGAGAGGCTCTTGCAGCTAAATAATAAATCCTATTTCTCAGCTCCTCCCACTAATTAGCTAGGCCAATTTCCTTTTCAGTCATTGAATGGAAATTATTTTTTTTCTATCTGATCCTAGATAAAAACTTTTAAAACTCAGAGAAAAATCGTTAAGGTAAAACAAAATTTAAATTAAAACAAACTATATTATAATAGGAGCAAAAATAATAAAGTAGAAGTATGCAAACCTTAAACAAAGAAACCGATATCTTAAGCAGGAACACACACCAGCAGTGGCCTCATAGCACTTGCAGCTTAAAAAATCACTAATAACACTGGCTGTTTAATTCCATGTAATATGTTGTTTTGTACAGGTAGTTGTTTATTTCTTGTTACTTCGACCACATGTAAATACAATAAATGAGTACTCAAAATATTCTCTGTGCTTTGTTTTCTAAATTGTATAACTTTTTACGCTTCCATTCCCATTTGACCATTCAGTCTCCATCCCTCTTGGCCTATTCTCCCAAAGATCTAGGACAATGGAAGACGGAAGTAATAACCAGCTACTGTGGCCATCATTGAGTAGATAAAGATGTTTTATACATTCTTAACTCTACTACTACCATTTACTTGGCTACATAGTGCAATGCCCTTTATGATGAACCATTGTAGGTACATTCTTCTACACATTCAGCTGCATTTTTTTCAATTATGGTCCATAATGTCTGCAAAATTACTGCATTGCATTTTAGAGGACCTAGAACCATTCTTATGTCCTGATTCCAAAGGACTTACTGTCATTGTAAGTGATCACTTAAACTGAAAGCATGTACTTTGTAATTTGTCACTAGGTGTAAGACTGTTAGGTCCTGCTCCAAAGTAAGTCACTTTCAGTGAAAGCACGTCTTTTGGAATCAGAGCAGACTTACACTGACAGCACATCTTTTGAAATCTGCTCCTTAATGTTGAAAGATTCAGGAACTATTTTTGTACTTGTCAAATGTTTCCATTTAACTAGCAAAGACACTCTTGTCTGTCACATTCAGTGAAGTCTTAATTTAAGTATAAAGTTAGATTACAGTATGCTGTACAAAACATTGTATTATATATATATATATATATATATATATATATATATATATATATATATATATATATATGGGTCTACTTTAAATGAATGAAATCCTGCATAACCGAAAATGACATTAAAGAGACGACATCACCAAAACCTGAATTTAACGAACAATTAGAATACCAAAGCACCACTCCTAACTAAATATACCACCTCTGGGAAAATGGAAAAGTTCCCCTTGTTGGCCACCTGGATACTTACTCTGTAAAATCCTTCAGCATTGTGTTCATTCTTTAAATTCAAGTTTTGGCAATGTCGCCTTGGTAATGTTGTTTTCGGTAATGTGGGATTCCATTCATTTGATATATGTATATATATATATATATATATATATATATATATATATATATATATATATATATATATACATATATAGGTTCATAGGTTCATAGGTAGGTACTTGGCTATTGGCCCTATGGCCTATATAAGCCTAGCCAAAAAGGTACCCTGTCTTTCGCCACCCAAGAAAATGATTTACCTATGCCCCTGTCGAGCAGAGCCACAGAAGTGATCCCTGGGGTGAATTTCCTATTTCCCATCCAATCATCAAGATTTTTCTTGAAGAGTGCTAATGAGGAGCTTTGTTTGATATAGATAGGTAGTTTTTTTCCAGATTATGGGAAGTCTCTGGGACAGGAATCTATCCCTCCAGCATGTTCTGTTTATTGTGGTGACAAGGTTTAGGTCCCAAGAACATGTAGCTCAGAGGGATTGGGATTTCTTTAAGTGGAGCATGTCCAACAGCTCTGGGTTTGACATAGCTTTGTATGTTAGGCAGAGATTGCCTCTGAGCAGGCGATATGCGACAGAGTAAAGCTGGAGTTTTTTGAGACAGTCTGCATAGGGCATCTGTTTGAGGCCGGTAATCCTCTTTGTGAGGAACTTCTGCGGCCTTTCCAGTTGTTGTAGATGTCTTGTGAGGTCCATACCAAAAGGTGCGTTGTACTCTATAATGGGTCTAATGAGTGATGAGCAGAGGGGAACAATGACCTCTTTTTTCTTGGATGAGAAACCTTTTGTGATGAGGTGTGCCACATAAAAGGATTTCCTGACTACTGTGGCAATGTGATTATCAAAGTAGAGACTGCTGTCCATCTGTGTCCCAAGGTCTCTTATCACACTTTTGGTGTTAAGTAGACTACCACCTATGTGGTAGTTCATGGGTACAGAGTTTTTACTAAAAGGGATGACAATGCACTTTTTGGCATTGAGCTTGAGGCCATGGCTTTGACACCAGGCATCGGTTTCAGTGAGGCCCTTTTGTAGGATTTCCACATTGTTAGGAGTTTCAATTATGGCTCCTAGTTTGCAGTCATCTGTGAACTTTGTTAGCCAAAGACCTTCTGTGTTAGCCTGTACTTCAGAGAAGTAGATACCAAACAGGAGAGGACCCAGGACTGAACCCTGTGGTACTCCACTTGTCACTGGTTGAAGTCAGATTTGGAGTCATCTACTTTCACAGTGTGGGTTCTGTCAGTGAGACAGTTGGCAACTCATCTTGTAACATAGGGATTTATACCTAGTTTAGTGAGTTTATCTATAATTCCAGAGTGGGGGATGGTGTTGAAAGCCTTGGTGAGATCTAGATAGGCTGTGTGAACCACCTTACCCTCATCTACTGCTTTGGTGACTGCTTCAAAGACGTCTATCAGGTTTAGGAAACATGATCTGCCTTTTAAAAACCCGAACTGGGTGGGGTCCACAGTTTAGAGATTACCAATGTCTTTGTTTCTAAGTTCCATGATGATACGTTCCATGACCTTGCAGACCAGGCTCGTCAGGCTAATGGGACAGTAGTTCCTGGGGTCCGTGGTGGATCCCCCTTTGTGGAGTGGAATAACTGTCACTATGTCATTAAATCTACTTGGTCCCCCTCTAAAAGCAACACTGTACAGCAAATTATTAAGAACTAATTGCTTTTATGTTCTTCTTCACTGTATCTACTTCCGGTTCTTTGATCTTCAACATACTGGCCTAGAGCACCACCTCCCTCATTCTAGCATATACGCTTCAACCCAGTAAGAACTTGTTCAGTATAATGCTCTCAGACTCATGCAGGTAGCAGGGCCTTCTCTACAGCCAGTCCCACTATGGCTTAACAGATTATAATTGCTCTGCTCACCATGACTTCTCTCATCCTACTACTAAAATTATTCATGACAAGTAAAGCAAAATGTAAATGCATTCTAGCATGACTGCCTTCCCAATGACCACCTATCAGTACATGAGAGACAAACCCAGCATTAAAGCAGCCCTTGATATACCATCTGCATGTGTAGAATGACTGCATTCTTCAGAGTATTTTGTTCAGCATTACTCGTAATCTGCTCTTTTATATTTTCCTTGGCTCTTTCTTGAAAAAGATCCAATTTGGATTGTCCTACTTATCAGGTTAACAAAAGAATAAAACAAGTAAAAAACACTCATATTCACTAGTTTGTCCAGAATACCTAAAGACATACAATCATGGAACAGAAATACTTGTTTCATACTACATTATGAAAAAGACAAACATTAAAGTACACTTAGAATCATAGCATAGGAGTGAGAGCATAGCACATAGGGTGAGCACACTGTTATGTATGTGAGTCATATTTTGTCATGTAAACTGAAGCAATCATGTTCCAGTATATATGTAAAACTAAATGCACTAATGACACATAAAAGAAATGAAAAATCACAGTTGGTTGCATCTGAATGGACTCCAGCCCAAACTCAGAAATCATGTAACAAGTAAGTCCCTTACAGATGCTCGGACTTCCAAGCTGACTTTCATATGGCCGAGGCCGTATGATCGACTTTTGGAGTTTGAACGTTCTGAACGGACAGCTACCTATAGCGCAGAATGGGAAAATTTCCATTTTCTGCACTATAGTGCGATCTTGGAGTTGGTATATTTAAATAGCAGGTGGTGTAGGGGCGCAGCATGGCTTGCCCCATGCTAGAAATGTGTAGGTAGGTTTTTGTTTTTTTTTTTTTTTGTACATGTTCGAAATTTCAAAAGTCGAACATATGGTCTCGGCCATACCATATGGGTCTCGGCTTTTTGAAATTTTGATTAGGTATAGTATATATATATATATATATATATATATATATATGTATTAATATATATTATATTTCTACTTGTGTCCTAATAAATTTAAATCTCATTTTCTTCCCGATGCTTGAGCAATAATCAAACAGGCCTATTTGGATGAGCCAATACGTTCACTTAAGAAACAAGTATACAGATGAACAAACAAATAAAAAAAAGACAACCCTAAAATCTAAAACCTTTATTATCTACTTAAAATTCACATACATCTGTCATTATACAAAACTGAAAATTATTTATATGAGGTTAAATTCACTTACAGCAGTGATAGTTAAGAACTGGGGCTACATAATTTAATTAAATGTTGTTCTAAGTTCCCTTCTTCTCTTAACTCTCCATGCATCATTGACATCTACACTCATGCTCAGTGTTACTCCAATCTTTATCATTCTGCAGTGAGCCACTGATGCTGTTTATTTTGTGAGGGACCACCAGCCTGCAAATTACAAATAGGATTCAGTTCTGTCTATTCGTTATGCTGTATATCTGAAATAATTCAGCTGAATGGAGGACCCTGTCTCTTGTAACCTTGAGGAGGGGTTCTTAACTCCTATCATTTTGCTAGACCCTTGACTCTTGTAATCCCGCAGGAGAATGGTATTAGTGTCAGCTCTAATGAAGTATCAGTATTCTGATAATCTTGATGGGGAAAAGGTTATCTAAGTCTATAAATCCTACCAGAAGCCCTGAGCATCCTTTAATCCTTTTAATCCTTTTTGTCCAGATTTCATTAAAACCTTTAATCCTTTGTTTTAAAACACTGTAGGCTCTTCCAGTTTATTAAACATGTTTAGTCTCTCTGACTCTGTATGGATCTCTTGGATCCTTATTGACTATTTAATACTATTAGTGGAACACTAACATTTTTAATCCTGTTAAAGATCCTGAATGTCTTGATTCTGTGGGGTTGGGGGGGGGGGCACTGACACTGTTAATTAATCATTGTTTTTAATTTTATGCCCTTCAGGTACCACATGCTGCACATAGCAGCCCGCCTAATTCCATCCAGATGCAAAAGATGAGAGAAGATTCTATGGTGCAGACTCACTGTGAACAACCTTTTTTTGTTTTGGCTAATGCATTGTAGCCATGATTAGATATGGTATCTGTTATGGGGGGAAGCTGTCTCCCAAGTTTCCACGGTATGATGCGGGGAACTTGTCAGGGTCTTGCTGCTATCCATTCTATCGTAAGGGCATGCCCAACTTAATCCAAGAAAAGACAGCTGTATATATCAGTTACCTTAGGGCAAAATACAGCTTTAGAAAGCAGTGTGATGGATTTTAGTAGCTTTTGGGTGATTCTCAGTGATAAAGCAAAGCTGAGCAAGGGATACTATCACTATTGCTGCCATTCATGTATGTGTCACTTTAACAATGCCATTTGGTATGGTTGAAGTAAAGATATAGCAATAGTTTGCTCCCTTGGCATGGATTTCAAACCTGGATTTAATAAGTTAATAGGTTCCTTATCATTATATGCTCTTACAATTCACTGCAACATTTTCCAAGATTTATTAAAATTATTAGAACACTTACCAGTAACCTCCTTTGCTGATGTGTGCTTCCCTAGGCTTTAAAGTGCAGTTGTCTGCCACTTCTGGCTCATACTTGTAAGGTAACAAGGCAAGACAGTCTCTGTAATGCAAAGTCAGAAGTACAGATATGTTAACCTTAGATCATAAGTTGTCCTGCTATTTCACAGTGACTGCAGACACCATTCTGAGTCATGCACCAGATGATATCAAAACTATAGCCATAAGTGCAACTCCAGCAACTCATCAAAAAAGACGTGCAACTTCATTCAGAGCACGTGAATTGTTAAAACTCAGTGGAACTACTTTAAAGCCTTCTAGCAAGGGGGGCTGAGCCCACTGCATCCCTTGATGTTGAGGCCCTGCCTCTGACACTCTTGCGACATATATAGTAACTCTGAGGCTGCTGTACCTCATTGTGGGTGAAATACTCCAAGATACTACAACCCAAAATCTAGACGTTAATTACCCCACTATTAACTGGGAATTGTATATGACACCAAACATAGAGGCACAGAGATTCCTAGATTATGTAAACAAAAATTCCCTGGAGCAGATTGTCAGTACACCAACAAGGGGTGTAACAATACTGGATCTGGTCCTCACTAATATGGGAGACAATTGCAGACCCCAGTGTAATGTCTTTTCTGGTAAAGTCAGACCACAAAATGATTTCCTTAGAAGTAAAAATAAAACCTAGAACCCCAGCTAACCCCGGAATATTCAGAAGCTACCCTAAGGTTATCTTCCTACTATTAAATGATAACCTGGCAAAACTTCATGCTCCCATAAATGCTGAGAACGCTGCTGCCTATGCAGAACTGTTCACAGAAATCCTACACAAGCATGTTAATATTTGCATACAGGCAACTGTATCCATCAGGAAGAAGTACAGAACTAACTCAAAAAACAAGCCACCCTGGTGGAATCACAACATCAATAGGCTGTATAACAGAAGGAAGAAAATCATGGCAAAAATTAGGAGGTGCAGCACCCAGCAGGATAAAAGCACTCATTAAACTAAACAAGCAACTCAGAGCACAAATAAAGTCTACTGAAGACAAATTTGAGATAAACTTGGCCTCCCAGGCCAATGACAACCACAAGGCATTCTTCAGCTATGTCTGAAACCTTTTAAAGGTAATACACAGTTGTGTGCAGAGCTCATTGTACATGGAGCCATCTATACTGAGCCAGAAGATATAGCAAACCTACTGGCTGACAAATTCAGCTCCAACTTTAATCCTTCTCTCCCCCTCAACTTTCCCTCAGGAAATACCATCACAGGATCCCAGGATCATAGGAAGTTACTAGGCTATTGGCCCTGAAGCCCTTACAAGCATAGCCAAGAATTTAGTCCATATTATGACAAGTCAGCACCCGATGCCCCTGTCCAGGAGGGACACAGGTTGTATCCCGGGGTGTATTTACTGTTCCTGATCCAGTTATCCGGGTTGCTCTTAAAAAGGGTTAATGAGGTACTCTACTTGATGTGGAGAGGGAGTCTATTCCACAGAAGGGGGAGTCTGTGGGACACAAATCTAGCCCCCGACAAGTCCTGTTGATGTCACAGACCAGGTTGAAGTCATGCATGTAGGTTACATAAGTGGAGCTTGACTTGTGGATATGCAGCAGTCCCTAAGAGGCTGGGTCTGAGATTGCTTTGCATGCCAGATAGATGTCACCTCTGTCGAGTCTGTATGAGACTGAGTAGAGGGGCAGGGTCTTTAGCCTATCTGCGTAGAGTAGATGTTTATGGCCCTGGATTCTCCTGGTGAGGAACTTCTGTGGTCTCTCCAGCTGCTGCAAGTGCTTTGTGAGGTACATGTCGAAAGGGGCATTGTACTCAATAATGGGTCTTATAAGGGAAGAATACAGGGATGTGATGACCACATTGTCCCTGGATGAGATGCCCTTACTAATGAGGTGGGCCATGTAGAAAGCTTTCCATATATCGGATGCAATATGATGGTCAAAAGTCAGTTTTCTATCAACCTGGATGCCCAAGTCCCTCACAACTGATTGCGTGCTTAGGAACTTGTTATTAATATAATAATTTCTGGGGACATCACTCTCCCCAAAGGGGATGATGATGCATTTTTTGGCATTTAGTTTGAGGCCATGATGCTGGCATAAGTCATTTGTTTTGGTGAGACACTCTTGGAGGATGTCCACATTACTAGAGGAATTGATGACAGTGCCCAGCTTGCAATCATCTGCAAACTTGGTCAGCCATAGCCCACTGATTTTGGACTGCACCTCAGAAAATTATATCCCAAACAACAGAGGCCCCAAGAACTTTCACTGGAGTACACCACTCATTATGGGTCTACTGCTTGAGGTAGCTTCCCCTGTTTTGACTAGGTGGGTTCTATCAGTGAGCCAGTTTGCTACCCATCTGGCAACATATGGATTGATTAAAACACAAAAAACTTCTGAAAAAACACCCACTGGTAATCTGGAACAACCAGGTTGCAGGAATCACGAACTTGGTACTGAGTAAAAGTTTTTTAATTAAAACAGCTCCACCAGCTCAGCGTAAAAAAAGTACAAACACTTCCAAGATGTAAAGTCAAGCGCTTTCACCCGGGCCCTCCCAGGCTTTTTCAAGACATTTTTACATTGGGTGGTGGGTCTTTTTATATTACCCTTGTCCAACCCAAATACTTTAATTAACAATCAATTAAATCAAATTGCTTCACATTTACATTTTAAAGAAATAAAACCTTTTCTATCTCAATTATGCAAATAATACATTAAATTTTGCTCCCTTGAAATAGCATGCACCATTCCCTGTTTTGCTTTGATATGTTATATATGTCTAAAAAAGTTACGAAACATTATAGAAGCTACTTGGTTCTTAACAATAATTGTTTTTAGCCACAAGTAGTTCTATAAAAATTATAAGAAGATTTTAGTTAGAATTTTAAATATTAAGGATGTGTATATGTTTTCTAATAATTCTAACCAAATGTGAATAATGTTGGTTTGACATGATTCCTGCAACATATGGATTGATGCCTAGTCTAGTTGAGAGAGTTTATCTATTATATCTGAGTGGGGAATAGTATCAAAGGCTTTGGCCAGGTGAAGGTAGGTGGTGTGTCCTGTCTTCCACTCATCCTGGCTTTTGTGACTGTCTCAAAGAAGTCGACTAAATTTAACAGGCATGACCTCCCTTTGACAAAATCAAACTGTGTGTGATCGAGTGTCTGGAGGTTGGTAATGTCATTGTTAATGAGGTCCATGATAATCTACTCCATGGCCTTGTACATCAGGCTAGTTAGACTAATGGGTCTATAATTTCCTGGATCGGTGGACACTCCACCTTTGTGAAAAGGGATGATAGTGGCTGTCCTCCACTCAGCTGGGATGACTCTGGTACTCAGGCTTTGGCTGAATAGGGTGCCTAATGGTGCTGTAAGTTCCTGCCTGAGCTCATGTAGGATGCAGTCTGGGATGTTATCAGGTCCCATGGAGGCTGTATTTGTTGCCTTTGTGAGGGCAGTGATGAATTGCTTCCTAGAGATAAGGGGTGGAGGGCAGGTGCTGGGGATGTCCTGATTTACTGATAGGGAGACATACAGTTGAAGTTTTCACTGAACCTATCTGCCAGCAGGTTGGCTATATCTACAGCATTTGTGTATGTGGTGTCCTTGACCACCAGTTTTGAGCAGATCTGAGTCCTTCCTTTGAGATTTTGGACACATGTGAAGAAGGCCTTATGTGGCCAGTTTGGACTTGAAGTTTGCTTTGGAGGATTTCAGTAGTGCTCTTATTTGCTTATTCAGGCTAAGGAGATATTGCTTTCAATTAGGCACCTGCTCCTTCTTGGTCCTGAACAGCAATTGTTTTCATTTTATTATAGAGTTTATTAATTGCAGATGTCCACCAGACAGGTTTACTCTTCCTTGAGGAGGAGGATTTTGTCCTGTCAGGTATTCTTGAGTCCATGCATCTAGGTGTAGGTGTGGACATATGTGCCAGTTCCTATGGAGGGGAAGGGGGCTGTGAAGCTGTTTATATCTTCCCTCAGGAGGTTGTAACCAGCTTTGGAGAAGTTCTTTTGTTTGACTCTAGTTGGGGGGGGGGGGATAGTAACTTAGAAAGTGACCACTTTGTGGTAGGATTTTACCAGGGAGGATGACACTCTAGGGATGCTGCAGTGGTTACTCATGTTGGTTAATACCAAGTCCAAGATATTTTCACCTCTTGTGGAGGTGTCCACCAGCTGGCCCGAGGCATTTTCATTGACGAAATCAAGGAATCTTGGGCATTTGTGTTTTGGCATGTGTAGTTCTTCCAGTCAATGGTTGGATAGTTAAAGTCACCCAGGATCAGGGTAAAGGGTTGAATCTTGATAGAGTCAAAGAGGTCCAGATAGGTGAAGGGGGCATCTTGTGTCAATGTTGCGGGCCTGTAGCTAACTATGATTTGAATAGAGGTCTTGTCAATAGTTAACTGCACCTGGAGTGTCTCCTGTGCATCATACTGTTTGACCAGCCTGGAGGTGTATGTCTTTTATATATATTGCAACTTCACCTCCTTTTAATTTGCTGCCCGCGGTTTAGGGTCTGAATGTATGACAGGATGAGTAACCTGGGATTGCTGAGGTGCTCTCAACAGCTTTCAACCAGATTTCAGTGACTGCACAAATGTCAATATCTTCCAAGGTTAAGAATGCTTGCAATGAGTGCAGTTTCATGTTTCAACTCCTAGCTTTTACCAGCATGACCTTTAAATTGTGTTTTGGTGAAATTTTCATATTGGCAGTTTTCATCTCATGGCATTGCCTAAAAAAACACTATTGGGCAGGCAACAGCCTTTGCCAGGAGCCTGAAGCTCAAGGGAGACAGATGCAGGCCATCTCTGGCAAAGCATCATGGTTTGTCAATCATGTCTTCCCAAGCTGTCAGGAACTGGATCCCCTTGGAATGACACCAGACTAAGACAATTGTTAAAGTCAATCATTTTCTGTTTGCATTGAGGCATCATTCTGGGTGACAGTAGAATGCTTCTTAAGGCTGGGAACGTACCTGCCTATGACACATATTCAGCAAGCTCAATCATAGCTCTCTTCATATAGTTCAGGGAGGTATACCTCAAGTCATTCACGCTAACATGGACTACGACAGAGTCATAACAGTACCTGTTGTTGAGAGACTTGAGTCCATGGGTGATATGGCAGATTCTGGCACCTGACAAACGACTAACTGTGACTTTCACCTTATCCAGCCTGGAGAGGGGTACATCTGTGTGTCTCATAGTGGAGTCTCCTATGACTAATATGATGGGTTTATGTTTAGACCTTAGTGGCTGTGAGACACAGGTGTGTGGACTATGTGTGGTGTGTGGTGTGGTGGGCAGTGGAGTTTGTGTGTGTTTTTTGCCTCGGAGATCTCTTTTGTTTGGGTATGTTTTTGATGAGGACTTCCACATATGTGGATGTGTGTTATGTAGGTGTGGGTGGTGTTTGTGTTGACAACCTTCGCTGTGCCAGATATACTGGCTTATGAGGGAAAAAGCATAGACTCTAGGTTCTTACTGTAACTGCATCGCTCACAAATTATTTTCTTAGATGGTAGTAGCAAAGGGTTGCCCCTGTATATGAGGCAGTCGCTGCCTTGTCTCAGGATGCCCATATCAATCAGACTGGCAGGAGAAAACATAGGAAATGCCCATCCATATTTGTCAGAAACTGAGGG
Organism: Protopterus annectens; assembly: GCF_019279795.1. Lineage (NCBI taxonomy): Eukaryota > Metazoa > Chordata > Ceratodontiformes > Protopteridae > Protopterus > Protopterus annectens. The sequence goes on from NC_056728.1 coordinate 584,104,694, forward strand.
AGAGAGGCCAGAGAGAGATAAGAGGGTAAAGGGTGGAAGGTCTAACAGTAGTACTACTAGGTGATCACACAAGTGCTACTAAAGGAGAATTTGTGGCTGGAATACCTCACAAAGGGTTAAAACAGTGCAGCTGCAGCTCTGGATGCAGCAAACCTGTATCCAGACTATGCTACACAATTTAAGGGTTAATAACACAGTAAAACCACAAAAAAACACAGATTAACCACTTATAGCCAAAAGCAGAACTCACAGTATGAAAAAATACGGTTAAACAGTAATGAAATGGAGTAAAATGCAGTTAAGCAGTAATGAATTGCAGTAAATAGTAATGAAATACAGTTAAACAGTAATGAAATGCAATTAATCAGTAAATTGTTTTAAAACAGTGCAAATGTGATGAATTAGGTCACAATCACGACAATAAAAACAGCTCAAATAATACAGCAATTCAGTAGCATACTGTCATTAGTTTAATAAGGCTGCCAACAAGGAGTAACAATAATATATCTATATTATAAATCTATAATAGAGGCACAACTCAAAAGCCACCAAGCTTTAATACCACAACAACAGTAGGGCGGCTGGGTGGAATACAATATCAGAACAGAGGTAAGGACTGAATTCACTAAGCCTAAAAATAGTTACACAGTTAAACAGATATGTAGAAAATATTGTTTTAATCAGAAGTGCAGAAAACAGTTGAAAAGAAGCACTTATCTTTTGAAGTTGCACAGTAGTTTTTTTTGTAAAACAGCAGAGCAAGGACAGAAAGCCTAACTCACTGCAGGTTTGAGCAAACAAGCACAAACTAGTTTAAACCCTGGCTATCTAAGGCAGAGAAACAGGAACCAGTCGAATTATCCAATCAAAAAACAGAGCTCTGCAGTATTAACTCTAGCCAGATTAGACCAGACTGAATTTCCCTCACATGAAGAAACAGCTAGGCCTCTCTAGACAAAAGATTTTACTACAGGCTCCAAAGGTGACAAACATTAATAGATATTCAGCTCTATGCTAGTGTTTTTCAAGTACAGCAACAAGTAAAATGAACAGAACAAACAGAGAAATAAAAAGGAGACAAAAATCAGAACAGAGGTAAGGATTGAATTCACTAAGCCTAAAAAGCAGTTCCACAGTTTAAACAGATATGCAGCAAGTATTGTTGAAGTTATGAAAATTACAAAAAAACAGTTGAAAATAAGCACTTATCTTTTCTAGTCACACAGCAGTTTTTTAAACATCAGAGTAAGGGCAGAAGGCCTAACTCCATGCAGTCAATAGGAGACTGGTCCTTACTACTCTCCCTAAGACCAGAAACACTGCATCAATGGGTCTAGACAATATCTCAGGATGCCTCTTAATTAGCATGAAACATGGTATATCAGGCCATCTGGAATTGCTATTTAACTGCAGCCTCCAAACAGGCTTTATGCCTCATTAATGGAGAACAGCAACAATTATCCCTCTGCACAAGGATGGGCCATCTACAGACCCTAGAAACTACAGACCCATAAATCTCACTAGTCTTATATGCAAAGCCATGGAAAGAATTATCATGGAAATAATCAATAATGATATAGGAAACCTCCAGGCACTGGATCCAACCCAATTTGGTTTCATCAAGGACAGGTTATGCCTACTCAACCTGGTGGATGTCTTTGAGAAGGTCACCGAAGCAATTGGTGAGGGAAAATGGTTCACACTGTCTACCTTGACCTAGCCAGGGCATTTGAAACAATCTCCCACACAGACATTGTTGACAAACTTAAGAGGTAATGTACAAACCCTTATGTCACGCAGTGGATTGCCAGCTGGTTCACAGACAAAACCCAGGAAGTTATAATCGGGGAGTCCACCACTACAAAGAGGCCAGTAACAAGCCGAGTCCCTCAGGGAACGGTCTTGGGACTGTTCCTTTTGGGCATTTACATCTCTGAAATCAAGGCCAATGTCAACAATCTCTCTAGCTGACTAAATTTGCAGATGATTTTACATTAGGAGCTGTCATGGAATTATCCACTGACACAAATGCTCTCCAGGAAAGGCTGACACAGACAAACAACTGGTGCCAGAGCCATGGACTAAAATGAAATGCCAAGAAATGCATGATAGTATCCTTTGGGAAGTCATCCACCCCTGGAAACTATCCTATTGTCTACAAACTCCTAATGGTTGACCCAGTAGTTAGGAATTTGGGGACACACATACAAAATAATCTATCCTTTGACCATCATGTGTCTACAGTAGTGAGGAAATCATTCTACGTTGTGCAACTTATAAACAAAATAAGCCATTGTTCCACTATGTCCAGCATTCATAAGAACTATCACTGAATACAATGCTCCATTTGATATATACGTAACCAGGCATATGCAACAATTAGAACATGCATGGAGGTTCCTCACTAAAAGAATACAGGGTGTAAGTAATATATTCTATACAGATCACCTTAAGACCCTATCCCTGAATTCTGTCTCCTACAGACTGTTGAGGGGAAATATATGCCTACCATACAAGGCATTGTCAGACCGCACTCTGATGAACCTCCTGCATATCCACAAAACAAGAGGACTAGAATTACCCAATCTAAAGACTTAAACCTTGCCTGTGATATAAATAGGACCTGCTGGAGAGACATATGTATCCCAGGGACTACCCTGTTTCTGGGACAAGCTTCCCATCCACGTGAAGATTTCCTTCCTAATCCAATTCAAGTGTAACTTGGACAATTGGATGGGGAACAGAAATTCAACCCTGGCTTGGTCCCTACCTACATCTCTAACGAACACAGGCGACCTGTAAATGGTTCATCTCCCAGGCCCCTGCTTGTAAATGTTTCATCTCCCAAGCCCCTGCTTACATTTATCAAGGGTACCACAACTTGTCAGATTTAGGATGAGCCTATGCACCTACAGAGTAGAAGGCCAACATTTTCATTTACAGTCTTGCTGTTCCAAGGATCACAGCTGCAGTTCTCAGACTACAAACAGGTACTCAACATCACTATGTAATGCATTGGACAATAGCATGAAAATTGTATGGTTCAACTATTACAGTGAGATTTTTGAATAATATAAGTTGACTGATTTGCAGAAAAACTGCAGTTGAACATTTATCTGTGTATGTGTGCAACTTGTACTTCATGTCACTATTTTCAGCAGTGTTGAAATTCAGCTCTCTGCACATAACCTTTGGATTCCATTCTGTTTTAAACTAGAGTACTAAGGTGGATTTGTTTGAATCTTCTCTAGTTCTGTGTGAACAAAGGAATAAAATTTATACCAAGGGTATTCTATGTCTGTTACTTCCAAGTGATGGGTTGCATTTGCAGTCACATGCTTGGGATGTTTGCAAGTCAACATTAGTTACGTCCTTTCTGGTAGCAAAGCATGACCTCTCTAGGTTTAAGCGTAAGCCACAAAATAAAATAATAAAGAAAGAAAATAAAAATAGTAGTTCTGCATGTGCTCCTGGTGAAGTATTAGGATGTACCACCATGACATCCCGTGCCCACTGTGTCCACATCTTGGCTTTCACCAGTTCTGGTGTTGTTTGCAAACCTATAAGGAGAGGATGAAAAGCCATTTGCATGCATGCATGCTTAATCTATGTTTGGTCTATGTTTCCTTGTATGGTGTATGCTTGAAATATCAAAGCAGCGGTGTTTGGCAAAAAACGAATTTACTAAAAAAATACTACATAGAAAGAGTTTGATGTAACTGTCAGCATTATCATTTATGAATGTTTTGGGTAGAGTTTTAGTTTTATATTGTACTAACCGATGATTGGTGATACCATAGCTCACACACTAATAGAGGCAGTGATAAGCCTCTAAAGTACCGAAGAACAAAGTTCCAGTGACAGGCTGTATATGTATCATTCTGAAGAGCTAAAAAACATATTGATAATCACCAGTAATATCTTGTGAAATTAAATCTCAATGTCTAGCTACAAATTTAAATAGTTCAGAACCATGTATCTCAACTATCCAGATTTTGGAGGAATTTTATTCTATGCTTTGCCCCTCATTAAACTGTATATTATTTTGAAAGGTTCTAAGTTAACAGTACTGACATTTAAAAAGAATTTGTAAGTTGGGGCCTTTTCCTGATTATTTTTTGCTTTGTCCATAACTCTGTAGGTAAAAATTTAGAAGTATGCTTAGAGCAAATTTTGTGAAAAGTTAAGGATAATACAAGGAATCAGAACTCTGCTACAGTAGAACGCATGCAGAAGTACATTTAAAACAGTACTAGCACACGCTACAGAAACTTGTACTAGCCAGATGTAGAGAGGTTTGATTCTGAGAGCAATTCATTACACATGAGTATGACACAAAGTAGGGGTAGATCACTTTGACAGGACAAAGGAGGAGTACAGATGGAAGACAATAATGTAATCAGTGCAATATGACTTGCAGTTAAACTTAGTATAGTAAAGGATGCCACACACATGACAACCATTAGATGGCTTGGAAGTGGCATGGGCATGGAAAACTACCCAGAGAAAATGCAGCAGGACTTGAGAAGACAGTCGCTGTGCAAAAAAGGTTATCCACTGGTGTATCGGGAAAATAATGTTCAAAAGCATCTAGGATGCTGTATAAGGTGAAATAGTCCCATTCTGTGTGTTTTCAACAGCTTTTTTGGAGGACATTTCAGGTTGCTTAGCTAACATAGCAGGTGAGACAAAATGGTGGCTGGTGGCTCTAGTGAAAGAAAATATGAAGGTATCAATAGGTTGGGTTTGCCCCTTGCTAACATAGTCCAAGACAAGCTATTTGGCAGAGGAAGAATAGTTATGGTTGCATCAACATAGGGACACAATGTGATATAATATGACATAATGTAGCATAATAAAAATTCAGAATTTTGGGCTCAAAGAACTCTGTATATGTAATAAGTTATTAACTCATTACAGCTGAGTGCACCTACAGGAGTTTCTGCAGTTAACTCCTACTGACTTCTCTACACATCAGATATTGCTCGTTCAGATTTGCTTTAAAAAATCCAAAACCATGCTACATACAAGGCATCAGAAAATGTCATCTTAAAGCATACATGATGGCAAACACAATTGTATTAATATTTGACCTCTAAGTCTAATGCAGCTAAAGAGATACTGAATATTATTTGCAGACTGTTTATTTGTATTGTAATACTTTTCACATTTCTCTAGATATCTGAACATTCAGTAAACACAGACAGAACTGCATAGTCACATATGAAAGCTTACAACTGTATGAAGAAAATCCTACTGGCAGTATGTATCTTGCTTGAGTAGTTATTGTGGTTTATACAGTATTAAAAACGTAATATTCACTGCCTTTATTTTGAATTATAAAATATAGTTTAAAGCATTGAGATGAAGGAATGTCACCATTGTAAAGGTTAATTTATCCTGAATAGTTTGCCACATACAGTTTTCTAGTAACACTTGTGGTTCCAGAGATATGAATATTTGTTTGAACTGTTGGGTTATAATGAAAAGAATATCCCTCAAGGAATGAACTTTGCTGCTTACACCAATAAAGTCATCACAACAAAAAGCTAGTAGCACAGAAACACAGTCCAAGGTAATAAAAACTAAGCTTGTAGGCCCACAATCCAAAGTAAATAAAACATAACTATTTTATTAAGGCAGATAAGCACTTTCCCACTCAGTAAGTGCTTCATCACACCATACTACAACCTATTTTTCTAACAGGGTTTGTCATGATACAGCTAGAATGGGAGGAGCTTTGTCAGCTCCACAATGTATTCCGATATCTCTCTACTATACCAGTGATGTTCAAACTATTAGTGACATCATCTAATCTAATTGGTCTATTTTACAAACAGATGACCATATTAAGGAGATTATAGGAGACAAGCCTAGTTTCATTTTCAAGAATAAAAAAATCATTGAAGAGGCAGCTCTGTTATAACAATGGTAAGAGGATAGGAAATGTGGAAAAACAACAAAATGAATAATGCTCCACAAAAGAAATAAATCCACGAACTTGCAAGGAAATAATGCAAACTTTTTATTCCATAAAGCACTTTTCGTCTGGCTGGGTAGCTAGACTTCTTCAGATACAATTAAATGTTCAAAACACAGTATATAACTTAAACATCAGTCAGCTGATCCGCCCTACTAATTAAAACAGCTGATCAACACCAACCAATGCATATACATACCCTCACAGACTAAACCAAAATGCCTAAAAGACACATACCATGAATTATAACTACTACTAGTTAAGTTAATTAAAACCTACTAACATATTTATTAATTTAAATCATTATTTATATATTTATAAATATTCCAAAAACATTCTAAAAACTAACTTGTAAAATACTTAATATACTATACAAAAAATGTAGAAGCCAGAAAAAGTATCTATAAATCAGTTTCTGACTTTAATTATATCCATGCTCAAATACCATATAATTTAAACAAACTGAAGCAGTTAAACTAATAATACAAAACTCATACATCGTTCCTACTGGGACATCTCTACTTAGTAAAATAATGTGCATAACATATAAAATCCATAAAATGTGTACTATGTGAAATAATACACATTTCTGCCCTAAAATTTTTTTTTTTTTTTTTTTTTGGAAAAGCTACTCTAAAAATATATAGCTATAATTATCTTAAAAGACTTTTAAGCTTTAAAATACATTTGATAGAATACATCTCATTAAGACCTGGATAGTGACATGCAAACGTACGTAATTGCCAAAACAATTCCATTTTTTCAAGTAACAATAGTACTGAGCCACCGCTAACATCCGAGGTTACATATTCTATAGCTCTATAGAATGTGTAACCTCAGATGCTAGAGGTGGCGCAGTACTATTGTTACTTGAAAAAATGGAATTGTTTTGGCAATTACGTACGTTTGCATGTCACTATCCAGGTCTTAATGAGATGTATTCTATCAAATGTATTTTAAAACTTAAAAGTATTTTAAGATAATTATAGCTATATATTTTTAGAGTAGTTTTTCCAAAAAAAAAATGTTTTAGGGCAGAAATGTGTATTATTTCACATAGTACACATTTTAAGAATTTTATATGTTATGCACATTATTTTACTAAGTAGAGTTGTCCCAGTAGGAGCGATGTATGAGTTTTGTATTATTAGTTTAACTGCTTCAGTTTGTTTAAATTATATGGTATTTGAGCATGGATATAATTAAAGTCAGAAACTCATTTATAGATACTTTTTCTGACTTCTACATTTTTTGTACAGTATATTAAGTATTTTACAAGTTTTTAGAATATTTACAAATATATAAATAATGATTTTAAATTAATAAATATGTTAGTAGGTTTTAATTAACTTAACTAGTAGTAATTATAATTCAGGGTATGTGTCTTTTAGGCATTTTGGTTTAGGCTGTGAGGGAATGTATATGCATTGGTTGGTGTTGATCAGCTGTTTTAATTAGTAGGGCAGATCAGCTGACTGATGTTTAAGTTATATACTGTGTTTTGAACATTTAATTGTATCTGAAGAAGTCTAGCTACCCAGCCAGACGAAAAGCGCTTTATGGAATAAAAAGTTTGCATTATTTCCTTGCATGTTCGTGGATTTATTTCTTTTGTGGGGGATAGGAAATTTGACAGATACAGCTGGGATGTAATGCTAAAATAAGTTTCACTTTTGTTCACTTGTAAATATGTCCTCTTCCTTTATACAGCCTGTGACAATGATCACCTTCAGATTCAATATACGAGCTAATTATAACACCAGGGATGTGATACATTAAGCTAATTGTAAGGTCTAACCCTGTTTTTATATCAGAAAGATGAATCATTAGTTAATGGAGCATATGAGAGAACATATGTATTACATTCGCACTGGTGACTTGAGAAGTGCTCTAACAAAACATGTTGCAGATTGTGGACAGGAACGTTTGTTTAGTTTTAGAGTAGTTGAGAAGGTGATTATGAGTGAACATAAGGGTGATTTTTTAGAAACTTCACAGAAAGCCAGGAACTGTACTGGATCATTAAATTGCAGGCAGACAAACATCCTGGCTTGAATGGCAGGGTTTCTTTAAAACCTGCTCTGAAGGCCAGAGATCTTTTTAGGTAATTTTAATAATTTATTGATGCAATTATGTGTTTTGTTTGTCTGGATCATTATTGAGAATTGATTGGTCATGGCTAATCTGTTTTTTATATTTAATCGACCATATTGCTGTTAGATATAGTATGGACGGATGAAGAACTTATTGAGTGTGAAAGCACTACTTTGGATCGTGTGCCTACAAAATTCATTTTAATTATGTTGGGCTATGTTTCTGTGCTACTATCTTTTTGTTGTAAGGTTATAATGTTATTTTTTAAAGGCTCAAGCCACACCTCTGGGAGTTAAAGGTATACATTCAAAAGAGATATACTGGAGGGGATGAGCCAAAATATCTTTCATATATCTGCTTTACAGTCTCTTGAATTCAATGTTACTGACATCTATTATATTATTAGCCAAGCCTTTCCAGATAGATACCACCTTTGGGTGGTACCATTTTTCCTTACAGAGACATGGGCAGTGGAATACATGCTATTTAAAGGGGTCACAGAGAGCTTTTTTTGTCAAACCAGTGTGACCCAGAGACAGTTTATCTGTTCCCAACCACATTGTTCAAGACAATGAGGCCACAAGCTTATAACAAATCTGACACTTACAGGATCATAGGAAGTTACTAGGCTAATGGCCCTAGGGCCCTTACAAGCCTAGCCAAGTTCTACCCTTATTTCCACGATCAGCACCTATTGCCCCTGTCCAAGAGAGACACAGGTGGAACCTCTGGGGTGAATTTACGGTTGCCCATCCAATCATCCAGATTGCATTTAAAGAGGGCCAATGAGGTGCTCTGTTTGACATGAAGTGGGAGTCTGTTCCAAAGGTATGGTAGCCTTTGGGAGACTAATCTGCCCCTCCAGCAGGTTCTATTAATGTCACATACCAGGTTAAGGTCTTTAGAGTGAGTTACCCGTGTACCATTTGATATACGGAGATGTAGCATTTCCAATAAAGCAGGATCAGAGATTGCCTTGTATGCAGTAGTCTGTATGAAGCAGAATAAACTGGAAGTGATTTCAGACAATCCACATAGGACAGATGCTGAAGACCTAGAAATTTCCTTGTGAGGAACCTTTGTGGTCTCTCCAGTTGCTGCAGGTGCTTGGAAAGGTACATACGAAAAGGGGCATTGTACTCAATTATTCGCCTGATGAAGGAAGAGTACAGGGAGGTTATGACTTCTTTTTTTCTGAAGGCAATGGCCTTACTTATAAGATGAGCAACATAGAATGCCCTTCTTACCACTGTGGAGACATAGTGGTCAAAGGTGAGGTTTCTGTCAACCTGTGTGCCCAGGTCTCTCACAACTGAGTGTGTACTTAAGTTGTTGCTATTGATGTGGTAGTTAGCAGAAACATCGCCCTTACAAAAGGGATGATAATAAATGTTTTCACATTGAGTTTAAGGCCATGACTTTGGCACCAGTCATTTGTTTGTGTAAGACCTTCTTGTATGATGTTGATATCATTTGGAGATTCTATAACTGCTCCCAGTTTGCAGTCATCAACAAATTTTGCCAGCCACAGACCTTTAGTTTTTGCTTGTACTTCAGAGAAATAGATTCCAAACAGTACAGGTCCAAGGACTGATCCCTGTGGAACAGCATTGGTTACAGGTCTGCTGTTGGACATGGATTTCCCTATTTTGACTATATGGGCTCTATCAGTGAGCCAATTAGCAACCCATCTAACAATATAAGGGTTGATACATAGTTGGGTGAGTTTGCCAATGATGCCTGAGTGGGGGACAGTGTCAAATGCATTGGCTAAGTCTAGATAGGCTATATGCACAGATTTCCCCTCATCCAGGGCCTTGATGATTGTCTTGAAGAAGTCCACCAGGTTTAACAGGCATGAGCTTCCTTTGACAAATCTAAACTGAGTAAGGTCAAGTGCTTGAAGATTACCTATATATTTGTTGATAAGGTCCATGATGATTCACTCTGAGATGCTGCCAGCCCAGCTAGCTGGAATTTTGTAAATAATCATATGTCATTTGTGAATATTCATGTGACTCATATGCTTGTCTTTCAAATGTAAGAGAACTATATGTTATGTGTATATTAAACTGCTGGTGCAGAAGTGGGTGCTGAACTGTATGTTATGTACTGAGCTTCAAGCATGTAACCACTGTGTACCCTACTGGAAAAGAACAGAAAGTTATACCTATGCAAATGTACGTTTTAATAGTAGATGTTTGACCATACAGAGTTAACTTGCAAATCTTCAAGAAAATAAGTGGAAATTGTTTTATGATATGCTATAAAGTTAGTTAATACAGCAAGAAGGCAGGATGTCTAGAGCTAGAAGTTCTTCCTATTGCTTTGAAACAGAAATAATTACTAGGTTTCAAATTTAAAGTGTTTTTATCGCTCTGTGACTATCTAGCAGCTGCACATCTGAGAGATAAGTATTTTTGACACAGAGATGTTGGCTTCTGTTAGCCCGGGAACTGAAGGCAGGTGACAAAGAGTAATGTCATCCAGCTGACCCAGCAGTAATGTTTTGATATTAATTTTGGAACTCTCTCAGAGATTGTGCATTTTGTATTTGTCTTTGAACCTGGAAACATCCTCTCATCAGCACTTGCCTTGCTAATAGTAAGTAACCAAGGTACAGTAATCTCTCTTAGATATAGATAGGAATATATTAAAGATTAGTTTAGATGTTTTCTGTATTTATTTGAGACTGTCCTGCAATGTTGTTTTAAAATATTTCATGTGATTCTGAACTCTGTAGTCACTGTGTTGAGTTATTGAGTATTGTCTTGTTCTTTTATTATTTATTATTAAATATATTTAAACTTTTAATTGTGGCTGGTTTGTTTAGAGATATTTAAGGTATTAAAGTACTTGCATATGTATTTGGTGAGACTCTACAGGCCACTCCTAAATAGCCTTGAAAGTCTTGGTCACATTTACCATTTGGATTATTAGTAACATTACACAGTTGGATTGGATACCCTTTGTTAAGGGTCTTATAGTAGCTGATAAGTAAGGGTGGCTGGTGGCAACTGGTACTACCTTATAGTCTGGGCAGAAGGGGCATAGCTAGTAAACCTGTGCCAGCCTTTCCCAGGAGTGTGTGTGTGTGTGTGTGTGTGTGTGTGTGTGTGTGTGTGTGTGTGTATTTGTATATCAATCAAATCTCAAAGTGTGTGTGTGTGTGTGTGTGTGTGTGTGTGTGTGTGTGTGTGTGTGTCAGCTACTTGGGCAGGGACAAGAAGCACAGGTTGGACAGAGAGGGTGCTGGAGGTCATAGCTTGTCCACTTGGCTGAGGTCTTACCCTACAGCTGTGCCAGTGAGGAGTCTTATTGGGGATCTGGAGAAAGAGGGAGAAACCAGCCCCAGACTGACTGTGATATCTATGTGCTGTTAAGGGAAATTGTACTTTACTGTGGATGTACTTGTTATACTCCCAATGTATATGTCCCTCACTGGTGCTAGTGGTGAGGATTGAGGGTCCTTGATTACTGGGTCAGTGCAGGGGCGTCACACACTCCACAGCCTTGCAAATAAGGTTAGTCACACTAATAGATCTATAGTTGGGGTCAGTAAAAGCACCATCTCTGTGTAAGGGAATAACAGTGGCCATTTTCCATTCAGTTGAGACAAGCTGGTGCTTAGACTATGATTGAAAAGATTACCCAGTGGTGTTCCTAATGTGCTTTTTAGATATACAAGGTAGGGGGCAGGTGACAGGGATGTCATGGGGTAAGTGTGGTGGGGACAGGGGAGTGAAGTTTTCACAGAACCTGTTGGCCAACAGGTTAACTATGTCCACAGGCTCAGTATATGTGGTATCATTAACTACCAATTCGGCACAAATCTGGGCCTTTCCTTTTAGGTTATGAAAGTAACTAAGAACACCTTATGGTTATCTTTAGTTGAGGAAGCTAATTTGGATTCATAGTTTGCTTTGAAGGACTTCACAAGAAGCCTTATTTGCTTGTTTAAGCTGATGAGGGAGTGTTTCCAGTTTAGAGCTCATTCCCTCTTACTCTTAGATAGCAATTTCTTCCTTGTATTGTAAAGCCTGTTAAAGGCAGTTGTCCACCAGGCAGGTTTGCTCTATCTTGAGGAGCTTGTTTTGGACATATCAGGTACAGCCGAGTCAATGCAGTTATACAGGTGTTTGTATAAAGCATTGGTGTAGAACTCAGTATAGCTGCCAGTTCCATCTGAGGAGGAAGGTGCAGAGAAGCTATTTATACTATCCCATAAGAGGTTATAATCTGCTTTGGAGAAGTTTTTAGTTTAGTTGCTGCGGGGGGGGGGTTCAGGTGTAATAGTTACTTCAAATGAGACTGATTTGTGGTTAGATCTCACTAGGGAAGACCTCAGATTGTGGGTACTACAGTGGTCCTCCATATTGGAAAGCACCTGATGTTGGCACCACTTGTGGGAATTTCAACCAGTTGGTCCATGGCATTGGAGTTAACAAAATTGAGGAATATTTGCACAATTATTGTTTGTGCATGAGTAATTTGCCCAGTCAATGGATGGGTAGTTAAAGTCACCCAAAACCATGGTATTTGGAGGTATCTTGATAGACACAAGTAGATCCAAATAGGCAGAGTGGGTGTCCTGATTCAAGGAGGGGGGTTCTGTAGCTGGGAATGACTTGAATAGGTGTCCTACCAACAGTTAATTGCACTTGAAGTATCTCCAGAGAATCAGACTGTTTAACCAATCTGGAGGTGTACTTATCTTTAATGAATATTGATAAAATGCCTCCTTTAGTTTTCATGCCTTCAGTTTGTGGTCTGAATGTGTGGAAGGAGATGTAACCCGATATGGTTGGGGTGCACTCCACAGCCTTCAAACAGGTCTCAGTGACTGCACAAATGTCTGCGTCTTCCAAGGTGGGGACTGCTTCCAGTGAGTGCAGTTTCATTTTAAGACACCAAGCATTTAGCAGCATAATCTTGAGGTTGCTTTTAGATGTAGTTTTTATGTCAGAAATTTTGTCCATGAGACACTGCCTAAAAAGGCACTATGGGGGTGGCAAGAGCCATAGCCAGTATCCAAAATCCCAGAGGTGACAGATGAAGACCATCTCTGGCAAAGCATCGAGGTCTTTCGATCATGTTATCCCAGGCTGACAGATACTGTATCCCATTAGAATGACACCAGAAACTAAGCCAAATATTGAAGTCAGTCATTTTCTGTTTGTATTGAAGTATCAAACTAGGTGAAGATAAAATGCTGCTTAAGGCTGGGGACATACCTGCCTGAGACACGTAGTCCAAGAGCTCAGTCATGTCTCTCTTCATATAGTCCAGACAGCTACGTCTCAAGTCACACCAACATGGACTATGACGGAGTCATGACAGTACGTGTTGTTGAAAGATTTGAGTGCATGTGTGATATGGCATATCCTGGCACCTGACATACTTTATTTATTTGCATTTGTTTACTGGGATGGTCCAGCTGTGCCCGAAGTGCCCATTTTCAGTGGAGTCCTGGGGAGAAAAGCTCCACATATAAGACATTTCACATACAATACAGAATTTACATTAATAAAGACATTTAGCACATATTATTGGCAGCTTGTCCAATTACTGAAAAAAAAGCAGTACATAAGTAATCATTCTCAAATCAAAGATATTATACAAGCAATACAGGGTATATACAAGAGAACATTTCATAAGAGTAGTTATCAGCTAGCAAAATTTATATAGGACATTTCATGCAGTAGGTGCAAAGCAGATACAGGACTTAATTAGAGACTAGGTACTTAAACTTTTCACATGTTTAGGAGGTGTGATAGCTGAGCGATAGGCTGTATGACTCCTATTGAAGGAATCAGCAAAGTTGGTGGATACTGTTGCAGATATAAGTGGTGGTATGATATTAAGGTAGGCTGTGAGAGTACCTGAATGTCTCACCTGGTTTAATGGTAGGTCTATAAGGGTTAGGAAGAGAAGGAAGTAGGCAGGAGGGATCAATGGTAGGACAACAAGGGTTAATAGAAGAGGAAAGTGGACAGGATGGAGAGTCGGAGTAAGTAAAAAGACAGGTGGATGTGAAAGGAGGATGCCAGAGTAGTAGAGTGGGGGTGAGAATAGTTGTGATGGTTGAAGTTACGTTATATGAGATGTGGTGTTAGCACATGTGCACAGCCAGGATGAGGAGAGGTGTTATTTCAGAGATGTCTTGAAGAGGGTTATTGAGCGGGTGGATCTAAGTGTTGGGGAGGGAGTTCCAAAGTTTTGCGATGGTAAAGGAGTAAAGCATCTGGCCCGCTGAAAGTTTGGGTTTTTCTACATTTATGAGCAGTTGGTTGTTGGATCAGAGTGGTCTGTTAGGATGGTATAAAGTAAGTATAGAAGACAGAGCAGGGTACATGGATGGATTATGACAGCTGACAGCTGACCATGACATTTTCCTTATCCAGCCTGGTGAGAGGGACATCTGTGTGTCTTAGAATGGAATCACCTATGACTAATATGCTTGATTTTGTGGTTTGCCTTAAGGACTTGACAGGGGAGACACTGGTAGGTGAGCTATTATGTGTATTGTGTTCTGTAGAGGAAGTATTGTGTGTAGCATGCTTCTGTTTGTGTTTGGGAGGTCTCTCTTGGTGAGGACCACAGCATATGTAGGTATGTGTGATTTGGGTTTGGGTGGATTGTTACACTTCTTTCACATACATCTGTCAACTGATGCCCACTGGATGATGACTTCCTTGGAAATCATTAATAGCTTTATATGTTAAAATTCCAAAACATGTAAATTGTTGTTGCTGTCAAATTTGACGCAACAGTGACTTTTTTAAATTCTGTTCATAAGATATGCAGATGTCATAATGCATGTCTGGGTAGTTGGCCATTCTTATGTGGCCTGATTTCTGCAACTACTTCCAGATGGATTGGGTTCAGTTTATCCAAGATAGCCATCCAGTGGCTGTGGGTATGAAGCATGTTGTACTAGCAACCAAGACAGCAGCTGAAGCAAGAAGAAAAGTAATGGAGAAAAGCAGTCATTGTGGAGTTTCCTATAAATGTCAATTTAACTGTTGCACTAGTGATGCAATTTAAGTATTTGATCACTTGTGATTTAGACAGAATGATGCATTGACAGCCATAGATCAGTGAGATAAGAGTTGCATATCGGGTCTGAGACAATTCAAATAATTTGATGAAGAAATGCTAGTAACAGGATGAGTATAGGAAAGCTCAAACTTTGCTTTTTTTTAAATATCCTCATTAAAAAGATAACTTTTGGAGAAAAAATATCTTGGTCATCTGACATCCACAACCCAAGATGCCATGGCCAGAAATGTACAAGGATGAGGACAGTCATAGTGAATTTGAGTGCAAGTTATGCACATATGTATGCCCATTTAAGAGATGTGTTTCAAGGAGGAAAAGGTCATCTTTCTGCAGCACAAAGCAGGACTGAATATGATGTTAAAGGTTGGAAAAGGATGGAAGATGTGCAGCATGTCAGCCAGTCCTCCCTCATAATGGATTGCTGCAGGGCGGGCACAAAACATGCCAGCTTCTTCACCTGTAAAAGACTGCAAGGTAGTCATTGGTATGAATGCTATGCTGAGTATGAATTGAATATGCCCAAAATGATGTTAATGTTTTTTTTTTTTAATTGCACTCTGGTAACACTGGCTTGTGCAACTTTTCAACTTGTAATATGTCCTAAAATGATCTCATTACAGTAAATATAGGTTGTGACTATTTTATCATTTTATCTCAGAAAGTGCTTGTTGCACAAGGAATGGAGGACTAGTAGTAATGCATGTTATAATGGCAACACTGTACTGTAATAAGGGATATGGAAGAGGCCACATATTTCATGGCCTCTCATAAAATAATGACCCTTTACTGTCTCACATGTCCACAGCTGCTCCTCTGTGTATTATTTCCGGAAGCTGTTGCTGCAAGAAATCACTTGTCCACCAACCAGAAAAGACAAGTCTCTACAATCTGTTCCACCTCCTCCTCAGTCTTCAACTGACATGCCAGCACCTGAGCATTCGGCTGAACCAGGATCATTATAAACCAAAGCAGATAAAAGTGGCATCTGACACCCCAATCCTGTTTTGGGACTTAAGGCATTAGTCCTGTTTAGAACTCCAGATATCTTAATTAAAGAAAAAGCATCATATGAAAATCAGGGCAAGTGATAAATAGCCCTTAGTGTCATGTGCTTCGGAGTAATACTTAAGTGATAATAAGGATTGTTTTTATGTGTTTAAGTTTTACTGGAAAATGTACAAACGGAAGTTTCCTGTAACCAGACTGTGTGGAAAGAAACCTAATTAAAAATATTTTACATTCCCCTCATACACACACAATTTACATAAATAGAAGAAAGTGGCAAACAATTAATAAAACAAGAATTAGTTCTGCTTTTTAGTATTGTTGTTTAGATAGCTGTCAAGCCCCAATCCACAACAACTGGTATGTAGGTATTTATGTGAGACTGCAGCATAACAGGTGCATGATTTCTGTTCTGCCGGTTTAGCAACTTTACTATAGAGATAAGGTGAGGGGTAACAGCGAATTAGGACAGGAGTTTCTCGACAACACGCAAAAACACCATTAGTGCGCCGTGACATACAGCAGAGTGCAGCAACCTAGACCTTTGTAGAAACCACCACCATGCGGACCCCAGCTGTTATGATAATCGGCATTGTATTTGCTCCCTGTGGACTCGTCTTAGACTTGGTTTGCACTGTGGCACCTGGCTGGCGAGACGTAAGCAGCATCAACAATGGAGCAAAAGATGAAGTACACCATCAGGGGATCTGGGACATCTGCCAGGAGTTTCAGACCACTCACAAGACCACTTGTGGAACATCCAGTCCAGTGCCTTGTGACTCCGATTTATAGGTGCCCGACAGGACAGTAACTAAGGCCCTGCACCCTGAGGACAGAACCAAAGTGTTTTCCCACGAAGTGAGACAGTGTCATGCACTTTAGCGACTTTTATTTTTTATCGCATTGGGATATTTTCAGCCTTTAGTTATAGTTGATTAATTAAGTACTATGTAAAAGGAACGATATAAAGATTCATTATGTGTAAAATTAACTAGAAAGACTCGTCTAAAGAATGGCAATAATGTATATGGCCTCTGGTATTTCCCGCCTCAGCTCAGTCACCGTTTGAGATTGTGTCAAAGGCAATCTAATAAGTTCAGTATTAATGTATGTGTTTTTACGTGCAGAGCTGGTACGTGTCTTTTTTTTTTCTTAACGGAATTTAAAAAGTATGGACAAATAACGGGAAATTGCTTACTGACTATAATGAGTAAGTTATAGTTCTGTCTGATAAAAGCTTAAAATATTCCTGCACCTCAAATGGTATTACGAAATCTGATAAGTCACATTTTGCCCCTCATAGAGTAGTGGCTAAATACTACCTTTCTATGAAAAAGCGCACGTTGCCTATATGTTTTTTTCTTGAAGCACACATATCTGAAACTACTGGTGCATTTATAAGGAGCGAGTGTTAGGACGTCAGGGCCCAGCACCCCCTACACACACACACACACACACACACACACACACACACACACACACACTTGAAATGCGTGTGTTTCCCTTTATTTGTGATTTACTGAATCTGTGATTAATTCTATATTATAAAAGGTGGTGCCACAAGTGATACTGTGTTACATAATGAAGTTCAAATGTTTTGTATCTAAAAGAGAATAGTGTTCTTTTCTGTCATATAAATTGATATAAAACTTAATTTGAACCACAAAAAATAACGTTCCTGCTAGCAGTTTTTGAATATGGTGTTGGCAGAAATTTGCCTTGGCGTGCATATGTGCATAAATAGTGTTTAATTTCTTGAGTTATTGAAGGTGATTGAATATCTCACAACTCCATGCTTTGTCTGACTTCTGAATTACTTGTGAATGCATTGCAAACAAGACATCAACAAACACTAACTTGTGGTTGTCTTTATACCATTAGCTTGCATAGACATTGATATCTATGCCATTCCATTTGATTAGTGTGATGTGGGAATCATTCAGCCACTTTGATATTTGCACATATTAAAAAAACTGTCATATTTGTCCCACTTTACAGGATTACCACAAATGGTGAAATAATTAGTCTTTTGTTTGCAAGAAGGCCCAACAAAGTTAAAAAAATGTAATTCAGCAGGTATCAGTTAAATCTCCCAACACCCATTCACTTGTGTTGCACTTAGCTATACTAATACACAATTTCTTCCTGTACAGCACTTAAGGGATGAGTTTGGGTGAAGTCCGTTTGTTTTATGATTAAATAATGATTGCTGCTAATAACTCTAGCTCAAGAATAATCCCCTTTAATAGCAAATTAGCATTAGAAGTGGTCAATCCAAAGTGAAAGTATTTTTTAATTGTTGGCTATTATAAATCCTCAAATCTCTGACAAATTATTATAGCAATAACCCATGCCTGGGTGTGGGTAATGCTGGATTTACCCACGGTTGGCGTGGTTTGGTCCCGAGGGCAAAGCCCGAGGGACCAAACAAAGCCAACCGTGGATAAATACAGCATTACCCACACCCAGAAGTGGGTTATTGCTATTATACCATGACATTATTTAAGAAAAGAAACTATTACTTTTCTTAAATAATGGCATAGTATAATGCCTGTTTACTGCCCTTCCGCAGATGTCTGGCATCCGCAGCAGTTCTGATGTACTGCGCGCCTGCACAGTACATCAGAGCTGTGGGCAAAAGCAACGGAGAAAGCAAGATCTCCGTTGCTTTTTTTTTTTACTGTTTCGCTATGTTAAATGGGTTTAACATGGCGAGACAGCTTTAAAATAAGCAACGGAGATGTCCGTTGCTTATTTTAAAACTGTCTCGCTATGTTAAACCCATTTAACATAGCGAACAGTAAAAAGCAACGGAGATCTTGCTTTCTCCGTTGCTTTAAAACCTGTCTCGCTATGTTAAATGGGTTTAGCATAGCGAGACAGCTTTAAAATAAGCAACGGAGATCTCCGTTGCTTATTTTAAAGCTGTCTCGCTATGTTAAACCCATTTAACATAGCGAGACAGTGTTTTAAAAGTAGAGTTATACTAATGGAAAAAAGTCCAGGCGACCGGACCTTTTTCCATTAGTATAACTCGATTTACAATGTGCACGCTGGCCAATCAGCGTGCACGTTTTGGGGCGGTCATGGTATAATTTTTAATAATCGTTCTATTGTTTTCTGCAACACAGTTTAATGTTATACCATCACAAAGGTAGACAGCACTACTTTCAAATGCAATACTTCTTCTGTAAATTAACATGGAAGACTGTATCAAACAGTGTTAGGGGGAAATTTAAAGATACTGTCATACAGGACAACTATGTGATTTTTGGCCTAGTACTGAGCACTCACTTCTAAACATACAACACTGATTTCATAAACAAATGTTGCTAATGTCAGACGTACTTTGTATCTAACTTAACAACTCCAGAGTCAACACATATGGAAAAATTTTAAGTTGTAAGTATAGACTATGGTATATGTGCTTTATTTATTATTTTAGTTTCTACATTTTTGAATGGTTGATGAATACTTTTAGGAGCAGCCATTCCTTTCAAGGTCTACTAAATAATATTAAGTATTTGTCTGATGTTTATGTGTATGATGCATGCATACATACAAATATTTCAAGCATGGGCATTGATGCCTTTCTAGTCTGCCAATATACCAAAACAGTTATTCCCATAATACATGTCCATGCTTTTCTTAGAAGTATGTAAACTAGTGCTTGCTTTAATGTAATTTGATAGTCTGTTCAATGCATCAGCTGCTCTCTCAGAAAACCAATTAGTACACTTCTCATTCCTATATAATCTTCTACATAGGTTGTCTGATGAGTCTACTAATTTTTGATAACCCCAAGCATTCCCAGAGGTAGTTGTCTCTAAATACCCTGTATACCTGAATAAGACCTTCTGTTAAATATCTGTATGAGACACTGTACAAATTTAGATATTTTAGTCTTTCATAATTGAAATTTTCACATCCATGGATGCCCTTGGTATATTTCCACTGTACTTTTTCCAGTTTACTCATGCTTGTTTTCTTAAAAGGTTTCCATATTGTTATTCCATACTCAAGTTTGGGTATAATGTAACTAACAAACAACAACTTCATCATTTTGGATTTCCTAGGCTTTATAAATCTTTTTATACAACCTATAGATCTATAACTATCATTAACCAAATGGTTGATATGATTAGAAAACCTCAAAGCTGGAGCCACCCATATAGATTCTTAAATGAATCTACAGTTTCAATCACTGTGTGCTGTATTAAATATTCACCTTTCAATTTATATTATTATGATATGCCTGTTGGTATGAATTTTTGTGTTACTATTGCTATAATTTCAGAACAATGTTCACTGCTATTTATTGTAATAAACTATGGAATTGGAATATTGTTTAACTTACATTTGTTATGAATGATGATTCATGATGATTGTGATGGGGTAAAATTGAAAAAGAACAATAAAACCCGACAAAGGAAAGAAAATACACTATATAGAACTAAAAAAAAACAAAAAAAAAAAACACAACAATAAACCTCTGAACTGGTTGCAAGATTTTTTTTTAATATTTCAATAATTTTGCAAGTGCTTAGAAATATGTTTGTTAGCCTGGCTCACCCATTGAGCAAAGACTGATCTCCTTTAATCCAGATTCAATTCAAATAACATGTTTAATGCACACACACGTGTGTGTGTGTGTGTGTGTGTGTGTGTGTGTGTGTGTGTGTGTGTGTGTGTATATATATATATATATATATATATATATATATATATATATATATCCATTCCATCTCTCCATCTAATCTGCGAGCATCTGTAGTAGGCCTGGCATTATTTACAGCTTTTAAAATGTTGCAGAAAGGTAAAATCTGATTCACAAGCTTGTAAAATTGAAAAGATACCATAACCAAATGTAACAGCCTGCACAGGCTAATACAACCAATGACATTCTGGGTAGAGTAATATAATTATACAATGACAGTCTATTTGGGTTATTACTGGTGTTGTAGTTAGGTGTGATTTGAAAGATTAAAAAAAATGGGAAGGAATGACTATTTCTATGACAGCTTTCAAATATCAGCCAAATGCTTCTAGAAATTTCATTCCAATAGTCTAAATAAGCAGTTTTAGAAAGGACTCTTGCATTTCGTTGTAGATTCTAATCATATGTTACTACAATCTCAGCTCCAAATCCTACACTCGATTTTATATCAGCCTGAATTTTGCCCAAGTCTATCACCCCTCATCTCCCACTATTCCCCTACCAGACATCTCCAAAGTGCTTCACAAGACCTTTTAAATATTCACAAACCAAAATCCAAGACAGGATGCAACTTATATAGCTACCACCCCTCTATTGCATGGAATAAACTCCCACTCAAAATAAGGAACCTAACCCACCCCAAACAATTCAAATTAGCCACCAGACTACTTTAAAAAACACTGAATCTGCCAATGTATGCATCCTCTCTAACCTCCACCTACCCAAATAGTACTCATTTCACTTAATTTCACAATAATCAGCATGAACAACTTACATCCTATATTTTTTTCTATGTAACCTCCTAATCCTTTTTCATACTTAGCCTACTGAACCTTAGATTAGCTCACTTTCTATGCAACCTCCCAAGCTATTGCTATACAGTGCTTACTAAACCTTAGATTAGCTTACTTATTTAACCTACAAATTATTTACTTACTATATTTTTACTGTTGATCATCCGTCTGCTTATTGTATTTTCTATATTTTTTGTCAATATATGTATAAGACTTGTAACTTCTTGTATATACTGTTATGTAAATATTTTTTGTGCATATGATGGAGCTTTTCTCCTCGGGCCTCCACTGAAAAAGGTCTTTAGCTCTGTTGGACACTCCTGGTCAACAAATGTAAAATAAATAAATGCTGAAGTATTATGTTAATATGAAGCCATTTCTGGGAATGAAAAATTATCTACAGTAACGGTTAAAAAGTCAGTAAGTAATATTCTTATTTAATTAATACAGCTGGCCATTTTGAAGCAAAGCTAACTCTAATGTTTGCTTAGATGAGAGAGACATGTTTTCCTTGAAAAGTAAAAATATTTTAGTACATATTTTATAATTCATGACAGCAAGATTATACGCAATATCCAGGATATCTTCTTATCTTATTATCCCAGAATACTTTTGTGATTTATTCAGAAAAAAAAAATATTCAGCTAAGTATATAGAATATTCCTAACTGTACTTTGGGCTGGATGTGGTTCACATGACTGAAAGGGGATACATGGAAAGTCACTTTTATAAGAATAAGAGAAAGATATTTAGCTAGATTTAGTCATCAACAAACCCTGCAGTCACTGGGGGCCTCTTGGTCCTGGGAGGCCTCCAACTAGAGCAAGTAATCTTATCTTGATATTTCATAATATGTCTGTCAAACCAACAAAAGCTAGTACAATAATCTGATGTATTTAATAAGCCAGATGGTTATTAACATCTGTTATTAATATCTCCTTTAAAATTCGAATATATCTCTGGTTATAGTAACAGGGTTTTCCCAAATTACAGGCTTCACAATTCCAATACATATTTTATCACTGACATATTATCCCTGGCTTAGTTAAATCCTGCTGGTGGACATTCTCTCCACTAAAACTAATAACAGAGCCAGCTTTATGTATCTGCAATACCACTGGCTGCAGGGGGGGAGCCTTAATCATCCTTGACTGTGTGGGGGCCCCACAAAAGCTGCTGCTGGTTGGGGAAAACGAGGAGAAAAGGATGTATTCATTTTGTGGTTATGCTCTTTAAGTGAACAGAGTTGTGATATGACCCTGTTAGGATAAAGCTGATAATGAACAAGGTAAGCATGAGAGAGATCAGCAGCCCAGTGCAGATGTTGGATTTTAAGTAGAGCTGATGTTGGGAGACATACATTACTCTACTGGGTATCAGTAAAAATGCAGTTAACAAGTAATTGTATTTAAAAGTAAGGCATAACGTGTATCACAACATTCAGACATTGATATCTTCTAGGGGGTCTGGCAGGCCACACTCTCAGACTGGATAAATGGATTTTGACATGGACTTAATGGTGGCCTCTGCCCTCAACCGCAGCTATTCTAAGACCAGCCCTGCTGAGATGTGTGCGTATACCAAAGGTTGCTGTGGGTTGTTTGGAAGGCAGGGATTTGTCTGTCTATTAATTCTTTAATTATCTTCACAGTGAAACCTTAGAGGTATACAAAGAAGGTCATTACAGCTTGTGTTTGGGCTGGGAACTGTGTGGTCATTGTTTCTTTTATTTTTCTCACAGATTTCAGAGGTGTACAAAGAAGGTTACTATAGCTAACATACAGGCACTGTACTATGTAGGGACAATAAAGTTGAATGTATTATTGTAATCATTATTTCCATCACTTTCCTCACAGGCACACATCAGTCACTTATATAGGTAGCTTCCTTTGGGGATTAGGGGTGAAGAATGAGGAGGCATGCTATGTATGTGCATGACAGCTGTCACTTGAGATACATGACTGTAGCCATCTGAACCTCTGTTTTCTTCCCATTATAACATCAGGGGGATAAACAGGCAGTGATTGTCTTTCCTCGGAGTATAGGGAGACAGACAGTATTCCCTGATAGGATCTGTGTATACTCACAGTTGTCTTGTTTATTGTAAGATACTAAACCTGAACAGCTGGTTGGAACCAATAGCAGCTTTATTAAGAAACACATGAACAGGTTAAGCCCTTTCTTCCTTTATGAAGGGACTTCATCAGCACAAACTTAACTACCAAACCAAGTCTTTATATACACACTAATTAACCAATAATGCAATAATTCACTTTTACTAAAAAATATCCTGGGTTAGTGTCCTAGTTTTCTCACACACATATACATATCCATTCTAGTTCCTATTTTATACTTTTTAATGAATATGTCTGTATAAAGTTTCCTATTGCCATATAATTTATGAAATATATGTAAAATTAATAGATTTACAACATTTTTAACATTTTTATATAGCCGGTTTTACATATGAATTAGTATAACAGGCTTCTTCTATTTAATTTTGTTTTTATTTTATTTTCATTCTATGTATACATTTTATAGCTATTAACGTGTTGATATTAGTTTATATGAACTACAGGAGGTTGACTGAAAAGGATGTAGTTAATCTTTTTAAGAATTTTCTATATTTATTGTGGTCTTTTTAAGATTTTTTATATTTGTTGTGGTTCATTTTAACTTAATTAAGTGAATTATTGCATTATTGGTTAATTAGTGTGTGTGTGTATATATATATATATATATATATATATATATATATATATATACTTGGTTTGGTAGTTAAGTTTGTTCTGATGAAGTCCCTTCATAAGGGAAGAAAGCGCTTAATCTGTTTGTGTGTTTCTTAATAAAGCGGCTATTGATTCAAACCAGCTGTTCAGCGCAATTTTCTTGGTTAAGTTTCGGATTTGGAGGTGTGGAGTGATCGGTTATATTGTAAGATACTATTTTGTCAACTTTGAACATTAAGACTTCACATTTTCCTTAAAAGAAAAAAAAAAGACTGAAACTCTTTTCATACTCATGATTTTTGTTTAGGCCACTACTGGATTGAAAAGGTGGGAAAATGCTCTAAAATGCACCCAAAAACATCTATATCCCTATGGTTTCTGCAGGCCTGACTTAACTGAATTATTTTCTAAATGGTTATTACTGTGCTGTCTTGGTTAGTAAAGGTGTATTGAAAGGATGCAAGGAAAACTAAAGTCTAACATCAACAGTACATTTATTTCCTTAATCAAAATTTTTGTTCAGGCCATAATTGGATGAAAAGGTTGTGCAAAAAAAAAAAAAAACTTTAAAATGCGTTTCAGAACATATAGAAAGTTATGGTTGCTTTTAAAAAGCTAAAGAGTTAGGCAAAGTCAGAGAAAAGAATAAAAAAAATTGTGCATGGTGTGGGGAGCTCAAGATGTTAGAAAACACAGGGGAGCACTGGAAGGTGTGTGCGTGTATGTGTGTGTGTGTGTGTGTGTGTGTGTGTGTGTGTGTGTGTGTGTGTGTGTGTGTGTGTGTGTGCACAAGCACGTGTGTTGGGGGGATGAAACAGTAGGCAATGTCTAGGACAGCATTTCCTCTAAGTCCAGCCCTGTACAAAGAGCTGCTGTAATGTATCATTGTTGACACTAAATTGTGAGATGGGCCAACATAACATGGTACACAGGCTTGTCATAATGTAAGAATATTTTAGCTACAGGTCAGTCTGTGCATACTACTCCTAAAACCACAAACTAAAATGTTAAAAACACTGTCTAGAATTTTACATCTAAGTAAAAATATAATAATTTGTTTGTGTATCTGTTTTTACGTTTGTTTACATCTGTATAAAAATCCTTTTGTTTGTGTTTTATTTTGTGTTTTAAACTGTAAAAATGTAACAGTTTGTTGAATGTCTTAGGAGCTTTTCTCCCTGGGCCTCCGCTAAAAATAGACAGTTATCCAGTTGGATTATCCCGGTAAGCAAATGTAAAATAAATAAATAAATAAATAAATAAAAGGTTGCTCAGAAGGAGTGGGAGTTACAGGGTAATATTTACAGTAGACGTGCCCAGGGGCACCTACTTTGCATTTGCTGAGAGCTTCCAAAAATACTAACTTTGGCCCTAGAAAGACAAATAAAGTAAACTATCAGTCTGACAGTGTAACTTTTTATTTATTTTTTTTATTTTATTTTTTATTTAACATTTGTTCACCAGGAAAGTCAGACTGATTTTTCCACTCAAAAGCTCAAATATAATGACTGAATTTGTAAATAACTTGTGCTCAGTACATCGAATCATGTCATCGACAACTGCAGTTCATAGGTTCATAGGTTCATAGTTTGGTACTAGGCTATCGGCCCTAGGGCCTATACAAGCCTAGCCATAACAATTCCCTGGATATTTTCTCCCACAATATTTACCTCCCTGGACCCCTGTCTAGCAGGGTGACTGACGTGATCCCCGGGGTGAATTTCCTATCTCCCATCCAATCATCAAGGTTCCTTTTGAAGAGGGCCAAGGAGGCAATGTGCTTGACATGTATGGGCAGTCTATTCCAGAGTATGGGGATTCTCTGGGTCAGGAACCAATCCCTCCAGCATGTCCAACAGTTCAGGGTTTGACATGGCCTTGTATGTTAAGCAGAGATCACCTCTGAGTAGAAGATATGCCACAGAGTATAGCTGGAGTTTGTTTTAGATAGTCAGCATAGGGCATCTGTTTTAGGCCTGTGATTCTTTTAGTGAGATATTTCTGTGACCTTTCCAGCTGGTGCAGATGTCTTGTGAGGTACATACCAAATGGGACGTTGTACTCTATAATGGGTCTAATGAGGGATTAGTACAGTGGGACAATGACCTCCTTTTTTCTGGATGAAAAGCCATTAGTGATGAGGTGTGCCACATAGAAGGATTTCCTGACTGTTGTGGCGATGTGGTTATCGAAGGTGAGACCACTGTCCACCTGTGTCACTAAGTCTCTCATCACACTTTTGGTCTTTAGTGTACTGCCACCTATGTGGTAATTCATGGGTACATGTTTTTATCCAAAGGGGATAACTATACATGGTTCTGGCACCAAGCATCTGTTTCTGTAAGGCCCGTTTGTAGAATATTCCCATCATTTGGGGATTCAATAATGGCTCCCAGTTTGCAGTCATCTGTGAGCTTTGTTAGCCAGAGGCCCTTAATGTTGGCCTGTACTTCAGAGAAGTAGATGCCAAACAAGAGCGGTCCCAGGACTGAACCCTGAGGTACTCCATGTGTCACTTGTTTGGAGCTGGATTTGGAGTCGGCTACTTCTACAGTCTGGGTTCTGTCAGTAAGCCAGTTGGCAACCCATCGAGTGACGTAGGGATTTATGCCCAGCTTAGTAATTTTATCTATGATTCCAAAGTGGGGGATGGTGTTGAAGGCTTTGGCTAGGTCCAGATAGGCTGTGTAGACCACCTTAACCTCGTCCACAGCTCTGGAGACTGATTCGAAGAAGTCAATCAGTTTCAGGAGACAAGATCGGCACTTCATAAACCCAAACTGGGTGGGGTCCAGTGTTTGAAGGTTGCCATTGTCTTTGTTTGTAAGTTCCATGATAATGCGTCCCATGCCCTTGCAGATCAGGCTCGTCAGACTGATGGGACAGTATAAATGTCAAAAACATGAAATTAATTGCAAATGTGCCATTGCTCGTGCACCACATGTGCATATTGTTTTTTTTTTAAGTTTTCAGTTTCAGATATGCGAATCTTGGAAAATCAGAGGAGGCCTGAGGAGTGGAGAAAAAGTGTTTTGGTACCTATTTTTAAGAACAAGGGTGATGTGCAGAGCTGTAGTAACTACAGGGGGATAGAACTGATCAGTCACAGCTTGAAGTTATGGGAAAGAGTGGTGGAAGCTACGTTAAGAAGGGAGGTGATGATTAGTGATCAGCAGTATGGTTTCATCCCAGGAAAGAGCACTACAGATGCGATGTTTGATCTGAGAGTGTTAATGGAGAAATATAGAGAAGGTCAAAAGGAGTTGCATTGTGTCTTTGTGGACTTGGAGAAAGCATATGATAGGGTGCCTAGAGAGGAGTTGTGGTATTGTATGAGGAAGTCAGGAGTGGCCGAGAAGTATGTAAGAGTGGTACAGGATATGTACGAGGGTAGTGTGACAGCGGTGAAGTCTGCAGTGGGAGTGACAGATGCATTTAAGGTGGAAGTGGAATTACATCAAGGATCAGCTCTGAGTCCTTTCTTATTTGCAATGGTGATGGACAGGTTGGCAGACGAGATCAGACAGGAGGCCCCATGGACTATGATGTTTGCCGATGCCATTGTGATCTGTAGTGAGAGTAGGGACCAGCTTGAGGAGACCCTGGAGAGGTGGAGATATGCTCTAGAAAGGAGAGGAATGAAGGTCAGCAGTTTTTCATTCAATTGAGACCACTATATGAGATTCTTTTCTTTAAATGTAATCATTGTCAACAACTTTGAAAGTGAAATTTTGTTTGGGGTATACATTATAGGAAAGAGAAATTCATGGTTTATATGTTGGATTTCTATAAATATTTTTTTTTAAAGTACTTATTATAGTAGAAATATAATACAAATTTATTGTTTGGTGGTTTCTATCTGTAAAATCTTTCAAATCAGAGAAAAAAGTTATTTGATACTAAATAGTGATTAGGATGTAAGGAATTATTAGATTTTAACCAAATAATTCCTTGAAATTATTTCCATTTAGCAGTGTAATTGGCATTCATCCACAGAGATATTGTTTTAATAATTGATGATAGGGAGTAAACTTCTAAATTAGGTAGACCAATCCCTTCAGAAGACCAGTCTCTAATATGATAATTTAAAGCTAGTCAGGGTTTGCTGGGATACCAACCAAAAAACTCAAGATTAATGAATTGAATTCTTTTATACAATTTCTTGGAAGGGGTAAAGATAGTAATTGTATTACATATAAATTTTTTGGTAGAATGATTATTTTAATTACAGTGAGTCTCTCATCCATAGGGAAAAGAAGTTTATTCCATTTATTAACTGGATTTTTTATAATGGTTAGATTGTTATTATACTTAAGGTTTATTATATCATTAAAATTATCAGTTATAATTATTCCAAAGTATTTTTTTTCTCTTGGACTAAATACTTAATGTATCTACTGCTTATATTATCAATATTAGAATTTATGCATAATATTTTTGTTTTATTATCATTGAAAGAGAGTCCATTTTTTTCTGAAACAATTCCATTGCCCCAAATACAACAGAACGTGATCTATTATTTCCATTTAAGGTCAAAAGAATTTCATCAGCAAATATTTGGATTTTAGATATCAAATTCACATTTATCTTTATATTTTATAAGGTTAGCAAATGATGCAATAACTAGAGTAAAATGTAGAGATGATAGAGGGCACCACTGTTTGGTTCCCTTTGAAATTTGGATTGACTCTGAAGTATATGTATCTATTTTTTATTTTTATTTTTATTTATTTATTTGGGTGGCACAGTGGTGCAATGGTTAACATTGTCACCTCACAGCAAGAGGCTCTCTAGTTTGATTCTCGGCTAATGTGCCTTCTGTGTGGAGTCTGCATGTCCTCCCTGTGTTCACATGGGTTTCCTCTGGGTGTTCTGGTTTTCTCCCACATTTCAAAGACATGTGTCTGGAGTGTGTCTCCCCAGCCCTCTGCTGAAAATAGGTTGTGTCCTTTTCTAGCCTGTTTTAATCTATTTTAACATAAGCATAACAAATATAAAGAAGATTAATAAGATGTGTAAAATTACTAGAAAAATTGCATTCCTGTAATACTAATAGAATATAATTCCAACTAACAGAATCAAAGGCACTATCTATATCTAAGCTGAGTAATGTTAAATTACCTCTTGTTTTATCTACATAATCAATTATTGTTATTCTTTTAATATTATTGTAAGAATTTCTATTTTCTATACAACTAGTTTGATCCTCATATATCAAAGAGGGGTAGACATTGCTTTAATCTGTTAGCATTAATCACCATGAAAATGTTATAATCTATACTTAAAAGAGACATTGGTCTATAAGAAGAATATGCAGTATGGTCTTTTTCAAGTTTTAAGACTGGAGAAATAAGGGCATATTTCCAGGACAGAGGAACACTTACTAGATCTTTAACTAAAGAGTAAAACTCTAAGTAATATGATTGTGGCATCTTTGAGCATTAGTTTATAGAATTCAGGGATAATACCATTATTAGCAGGAGCTTTATTATGTTTAATTTATTAATCTGAGCTTGTAGTTCAGACACTGGAAGAGGTTTATCAATTGTATTCATTTGGTCATCATTTTGTTTTGTATCATTTTTTATAAAAGTCTTAATTACCTCTTTAGGATTCATTAATCCTTAATATGATTAAATTTACTAAGGATTTTTGTTCTAATAGGCAACCTGTGTATAGATTTTGGGTTAAGAAAAAAATATTTATTTTAAGCCTTTCTAAATTAATCATAACTTTATGGTGTAGAATTTCTAAATATTTGTTGTTTAAATTGTTCATTTCTTCCATCTTGTTAGTGTTGTAGTCATATCAGTTTTTCTTTGTATCTCATACAATTCTTTATTCCATTTTTTTATTAAATACCAGTTAATGATTTTACCAAACAGGTATGCTTTTAGTGCATCCCATTTATAAATCTCTGAAATTTCTTCTGTAGAATTGAATTCAATTTAAGACTGATTTTTTATATAAAAATCTTTACATTTTTACATTCTTTCATAATTTCATAGGTTCATAGGTAGGTACTAGGCTATCGGCCTGAGGGCCTATGTAAGCCTAGCCAACAAGGTTCCCTGGCTTACACCACCCAAGAAAGATATTTTCCTGTGCCACTGTCGAGCAGAGACACAGAAGTGATCCCCTGGGTGTATTTCCTATTTCCCATCCACTCATCAAGATTTTTCTTGAAGAGTGCTAATGAAGAACTTTGCTTGACATAGATGGGTAGCCTGTTCCAGAGTATGGGAAGTCTCTGGGATAGGAATCTATCCCTCCAGCATGTCCTGTTTACAGCACCCCTTTTAGAATGTACCTCACAAGATATCTACAACAACTGGAGAGGCCACAGAAATACCTCACCAAGAGGATTACTGGCCTGAAACAGACACCCCACGCACACCATCTCAAAAAACTCCAGCTTTACTCCGTCGCATATTGCCTACTCAGAGGCGATCTCTGCCTAACATACAAAGCTATGTCAAACCCAGAACTGTTGGACATGCTCCACTTAAAGAAATCCCAATCCCTCTGAACTACATGCTAAACCTTGTCACCGCAATAAACAGAACATGCTGGAGGGATAGATTCCTGTCCCAGACACTTCTCATACTCTGGAACAGACTACCTATCTATGTCAAACAGAGCTCCTCATTAGCACTCTTCAAGAAAAATCTTGATTGGATGGGAAATAGAAAATTCACCCCAGGGATCACTTCTGTGGCTCTGCTCGACAGGGGCACAGGAAAATAATTTTCGTGGGTGGCGAAAGTCAGAGTACCTTTTTGGCTAGGCTTATATAGGTCCTAGGGCCAATAGCCTAGTACCTACCTATAAACCTATGTAGCATGTCCAACAGCTCTGGGTTTGACATAGCTTTATATGTTAGGCAGAGATCACCTCGGAGTTGGTGATATGCTACGGAGTAAAGCTGGAGTTTTTTGAGATGGTCAGTGTAGGGCATCAGTTTGAGGCCTGTAATCTTCTTTGTGAGGTACTTCTGTGGCCTTTCCAGCTGCTGTAGATGTCTTGTGAGGTACATTCCGAAAGGGGCATTGTACTCTATAATGGGTCTAATGAGTGTCGAGTACAGGGGAACAATGACCTCTTTTTTCCTGGATGAGAATCCTTTTATGATGAGGTGTGCCTGACTACTGTGGCGATGTGACTATCAAAGGACAGACTACTGTCCACCTAGGTCCCAAGGTCTCTTATCACACATTCGGTGTTAAGTAGACTGCTGTCTATGTAGTAGTTCATGGGTACAGAGTTTTTACCAAATGCACTTTTTGGCATTGAGCTTGAGGCCATGGCTCTGACACCAGGCATCTGTCTCAGCGAGGCCCTTCTGTAGCATTTCCACATCATTTGGGGACTCGACTATGACTCATAGTTTGCAGTCATCTGCGAAATTCATTAGCCAAAGGCCTTCTGTGTTAGCCTGTACTTTAGAGAAGTAGATACCAAACAGGAGAGGTCCCAGGACTGAACCCTGTGGTACTCCACTTGTCACTGGTTTGAGGTCAGATTTGGAGTGTGCAACTTTTACAGTGTGGGTTCTGTCAGTGAGCCAGTTGGCAACCCATCTTGTGACATAGGGATTTATACCTAGTTTAGTAAGTTTAGCTATAATTCCAGAATGGGGGATGGTGTTGAAAGCTTTGGCGAGGTCAAGATAGGCTATGTGAACCACCTTACCCTCATCCACAGCTTTAGTGACTGCCTCAAAGAAGTCGATCAGGTTCAGGAGGCATGATCTGCCTTTTGCAAACCCAAACTGGGTGGGTCCAGAGTTTGGAGGTTACCAATGTCTTTGTTTATGAGTTCCATGATGATACCTTCCATTGCCTTGCAGACCAGGCTCGTCAGGCTAATAGGGTGATAGTTCCTGGGATCAGTGGTGGTTCCCCCTTTGTGAAGTGGGATAACTGTTGCTGTACACCATTCAGTGGGCACAAAGCCTGATGTGAGGCTATGATTGAACTTGGTGCTTAAGTGGGGAGCCAGTTCGTTCTGAAGTTCATGTAAAATGTAGCCTGGGATGTTGTCCGGTCCCATGGATGCTGTGTTTTTGGCTTTAGAGAGTGCAGCTTTTACCTGCGTAGTTGTGATTACAGGGACTCTGCATTCTTCTTGTATAGATATGGGCCCTTTAGGGGGTGAGGAGGGAAGTTAGCACTGAACCTATCTGCCAGGATGTTGGCAATATCAGTTGGTTCTGTAATTTTCGTGCCATTGTGCTGTAACTCAGAGCAGATCTGGGTGTTGCCATTGAGATTCTTGACATAGCTATTGAATGCTTTGTGGTTGTCCTTAGAATCAATGGCAATTTTGTTTCCATAGCTAGCTTTGGAGGATCTTATAAGGGATCTCAGCTTCTTACTGAGGCTGACCAGGGAGCTCCTTCACTCATGGGATTTTACTCTCTTTTGCAGCAATTTCTTCCTTCTGTTGTACAGTTTGTTTATGGCAGGGGACCACCAGATTGGCTTCCTTTTTTTTGGAGGATAACGTTTCGGTTCGGTTTGGGATAGCACGATCCACTCACACGTGTAAGTGCTTATAGAGTGCATTTGTGTAGGATTCAGCAGTCGTAACTGTATTGTCCATCTGCATGAGTGTTATGAAGTTCACCACTTCTATCTTAAGAAGCATGAAGTTGGCTTTGGAGAAATTTTTTACTGTGGTTTCTTTAATGGGGGTAGGGGTCAGATGTGGATATCAAGGGTGATTAGCTTATGGTCAGATCTGACCAATGAGGGGTTGACTTCAGGTGTGGAACACAGGTCACTCATGTTGGTAATGACTAGGTCTAGGATATTGTTGCCCCTGGTTGGGGTGTGTATAAGTTGATCCAGGGCATTGGAAATTATGAATTCCAGAAAGCGTTGTGTGAAGGAGTTGGTACATGAGTAGTTTTCCCAGTTAATGGTGGGGTTGTTGAAATCTCCCACTATTAGGGTGTTTGGTTGAACCTGAATATATTCCAGTACATCAAGAAAAGAGTAGTGGGAATCCTGGGGCATGGTGGGGGATCTGTAGCAAGCTACAATTTGGATTGCAGTTTTGCACAGAGTTAGTTGCACTTGCATAACCTTGGATGCATTATGCTGAGCAACTAGCCTGGAGGTGTGGATATCCTTAATGAATATGGACACACCTCCGCCTTTGGTGTTCCGGTCCAGGTTACATGGCTGAAAAGTGTGGTATGAGTTATAGCCTGGTAGTGCAGGGGTGCTCTCTGGAGCCTTGAACCAGGTCTCAGTCACTGCACAGATATCAACGTTCTCCATTTTAAGGAGTGCCTCGAGTGATTGCATTTTGAGATTTAGACTTCTAGCATTGAGTAGCATTACCCTCAGTTTTTGCTTGCCTATTCCTGTTACGGTGGTGAATTTGTCATTTGAACCTTCCCTAAAACAGGCACTATGAGGCAGCAAGAGCCTTAGCCAGTATCAAGTTAGTTATATATGCTCGTATTATTTTGATCTGAATATTATTATTAGCTTTTAGCATCAGTTCAAAAGTTATAGCATTGTGATCAAAAAGTGGACAGGATACCATTTTAACTTTATTTAAACTATTTATCAGCTTGTTTGAAATATCTTCCCCCGGATTCACGAATCCTCCATGTAATACTTAATAAGTCTTACTCGGAGGCTGCATTGAACGGTATGACATCAGCATGCCATGAATATTAATGAGGACACACTGACTCAACCGTAAGTCCTACACGGACTATGTAGGAAAGCAGGGGGCGTGTCCAACTGCCGAGCAGTCTAAATGTCCACGCCCCTGCAAGTGATCGAAAAGCACAAGTAAAACACACAAGAGCGAGCCTGCTCAAATGTCCTTGCACCCAACACCACATTCCCTGACATTGTAAACCCCCATCACAGTTATAAAACATAAAACATATTAAAATATTTTTTTTTGAAATACCCAATATAGCTGCCCGTATTTGGATGTGTGTGCGGGGTGTGCCCATTGCTTAGCTGTAGTTAGCCATTCCGACATGGAAGAGCATAAGAAAGAATGTTTATACAAATCATACCAAATAGCAATAGCGTAATGGTGGAGCATTTGCACAAAGAGTAGGCATTCACTGTTCGAGTCCCACCACTCCCCTTTTATTTATGTTCTAAATCAGTATATGAAATAATACCTGACATATATGAGTACAATATTATTAAAATGCAGTGAAATGGCTAATGTATCAGTGAAGCAAACATGCATTTTTTTAAAGGATCCTGATTTATAATTGCCTGCAGTTAAGCAGCACTTTATAGAGTTGCCCATAGTTTAATAGCGCTTTATCCAGCGCAACAAAGTTGCCCATAGTTGAACCGCACTTTACCCAGCGCAATAGAATTGCCTATAGTTGAATAGCACTTTAACCAGTGCAATGTGTTTGCACGGACATGCGAGCTGCACCAACCAGGGCACCGTAGGGCACCGTGGAGCAACGTAGAGCAAAGATGTTTAAATGCAGTCACACCCCCTAGCCTGTCTGGACAGTATTAAAATAAAATGAATAACAAGGTTCGAACCCAGGACTCTGTGCATCATAGTCAAAGTACAGAACCACTAAGCCATGACCACTTATGAAAAGCAGCCACTATTAGCATACATATACTTAGAAATGGTAGATTAACCATTACTAAGCAGGTCTGCAGTCAGCCTAGAATTCTCAAAAATGGCCAATCACAAAAAAGTGCGGGAAATGCGGCATATTTAGGTTCATAGGTTCATACTAGGCTATCTGCCCTAGGGCATTTATAAGCCTAGCCAGAGTGTGTTTGGCTTTCGCCACCCCTTGGAATGAGGATACTGTGCCCATTTAGGGTTTAGTTTACTGCGCCTCTGTCTAGCAGTGACACAGAGATGACCCCCGGGGTAAACCTATGATCTCCCATCCACTTGTCAAGATTTCTCTTGAAGAGAGTCAGTGAGGGGCTCTGCCTAACATGGACTGGGATTCTGTTCCAGAGTGAGGGGAGCCTCTGGGTTATGAATCTGTCCCTCCAGCATGTCCTATTTATTTCTATGTTGAGGTTCAAATCACTCACTCTCGTGGCTCTGGTGGATTTGGATTTTCTGAGGTGGAGCATGTCCATTAATTCTGGATTGGACATGGCCTTGTACGTCAGGCATAGATCACCTCTGAGTAGGCGGTATGCGACTGAATAGAGCTGGAGTTTCTTTAGCCGGGCAGCATATGGCATATGTTTGAGACCCTTTATCCTCTTGGTGAGGTACTTTTGGGGTCTTTCTAACTGCTGCAGGCGTCGGGTAAGGTACATCCCAAATGGGGCATTGTACTCAATTATGGGCCTGATAAGGGAGGAGTAGAGTGGCACAATGATCTCTCGATCTAGATGTGAATCCTTTCATGATAACGTGGGCAATATAGAAGGTCTTTCTAACCACTTTGGCAATGTGAGTGTCAAATGAGAGATTACTGTCAACTTGGGTCCCTAGGTCCCTGATTACTTCTTCCGTACTTAATGGATTACCACCTATGTTGTAATTTGTGGGTACTTTGTTTTTCCCAAAGGGTATGACTATACATTTTTTGGCATTTAGTTTAAGGCCATGGCTTTGGCACCAGTTATCCATTTCTATGAGACCTTTTTGAAGGATGCTTGTGTCTGCTGGAGAATCAATTATGGCGCCCAGTTTGCAGTCATCTGCGAACTTGGTCAGCCACAATCCTCCTATGTTAGTTTGCACCTCAGAAAAATAAATGCCGAACAAGAGAGGTCCCAGGACTGAGCCCTGTGGGATGCCACTTGTGACTGGTTTAGAGTCTGACATGGCTGCAGCAATTCTGACCTTGTGGGTTCTGTCCTTGAGACAGTTTGCAACCCATCTTATGACATAGGGGTTTACATTTAAGCTGGTGAGCTTGTCTATGATGGGGTATTGTGTTGAAGGCTTTTGCAAGGTCAAGGTAGGCTGTGTGGACTGCCTTACCCTCATCAATGGCCTTAGTGACTGTTTCAAAGAAGTCGACCAGGTTCAAGAGGCAGGATCTGCCCTTGACAAAGCCAAATTGGGTAGGGTCCAATGTCTGTAGGTCCCCAATGCCTTTGCTTATGAGTTCCACAATGATCCTCTCCATAGCTTTGCAGACTAGGCTCGTCAAGCTTATGGGGCAGTAATTTCCAGGGTCCATAGAGGCACCTCCTTTGTGGAGTGGGACCACTCTTGCTGTACACCATTCTTTGGGTACATATCCTGTAGTAAGGCTAAGATTAAACAGCAGCCTTATGTGTGGGTTTAGTTCTGGAGTTCATGTATCACGCAACCCGGGACACCGTCTGGTCCCATTGATGCTGTGTTTTTAGCTTTGGACAGGGCGGCTCCCACCTGGGCATCTGAGATGTCAGGGAGGCAACACTCTGCTGGGATAGATATTTTGTCCTTTTGGGGGGAGGGGGGATTTGCACTGAACCTGTCTGCCAGTATGTTGGCAATGTCTGTGGGTTCAGTGTATTTTTTGTCATTTTGGACTAATTCTGAGCATATCTGGGAGTTTCCACCCAGGTTTCTAACATAACTAAAGAAGGCCTTGTGATTGTCTTTAGTGTCTTGTGCAATTCTTCTCTCAAAGTTGGCCTTGGATGATTTTATGAGTGATCATAGTTTTTTGCTAGTACTGATCAGAGATGCCTTCCCTTTTAGGAATTTTGCTCTATCATGTAGTAGCTTCCTCCTTCTGTTGTATATCTTATTAATGGCTGGGGTCCACCAGACAGGACGCCTGCCTTTGGGGGAATGGGTCTTGGTTTTATTTGGGATTGCATGATCCATGCATTCTTGAAGGTGTCCATAGAATGCGTTTATATAGGATTCAGCAGAGTGGGCTGTGGTTTCCACTGGCCCTGGGACCTTGAAGGATACCACTTCAGTCTTAAGAAGTGTGAAGTCAGCTTTTGAGAAATTCTTCACTGTGGTCTTCTGTGCTGGGGGTGGGGGCGGGATGTGGATTTCCATTGAGATTAATTTATGGTCTGATCTCACCAGTGAGGGGTATACTTCCAGTGTGGAGCATTGTGTCCCCATGTTTGTGATGATCAGGTCTAATATGTTATCCCCTCTTGTGGGAGTGGTGACTAGTTGTTCAATAGCATTTGAGTTTATGAATTCTAGGAACCTTTGGGCTAGGGTGTTGGGGCTTGAGTAATGCTCCCAGTCTATGTTTGGGTAGTTGAAGTCTCCCAATATGATGGTGTTTGGAGAGACATTCATATTCTCCAGTGTCTTTAGGAAGGCTGAGTGGGGTTCCTGAGTTTGAGAGGGTGGTCTGTAGCATGCTACAAACTGTAGAGCAGTTTTGCCTACGGTTAGTTGCACATGGATGGTCTCCAATGCTTCGTGCATTGCCACTAACCTGGAGGTGTGGGTATCTTTGATGAATATGGATACTCCCCCTCCTTTTGTGGTTCGGTCAAGTTTTGGGGCCGAAAAGCATGATATGATGTATAACCTGGTAGTGCTGGGGTGCTCTCGGGAGCCTTGAACCTGGTTTCTGTCACTGCACAGACATCTATGTTCTCCATACTGAGGAGGGCTTTGAGAGCATGCATCTTGAGGTTTAGACTTCTGGCGTTGAGCAGCAATACCCTTAGTTATTTTCCATTTGTGTTATCTAGGGAGGTGGGTTTGTCTTTTCAGCCTTGCCTAAAAAAGGCACTATGGGGGTGGCAAGAGCCTTAGCCAATATCCGGAAGCCCAGGGGTGACAGGTGCAAGTCATCCCTTGCGAAGCAGCGTGGCTTGTCGAGCATGTCATCCCAAGCAGACAGACATTGGATCCCCCTAGAATGACACCAGTAATTAAGCCAATTGTTAAAACTGATAATTTTGTCTTTGTACTGTGGCATCATTCTTGGTGAGGGTAAGATGCTGCTGAAGGTTAGGGTCATACCGGCCTGGGCTACATAATCAGAGAGCTCCTCTATGTCTCTTTTCATGTAGTCCAGGGATGTACGTCTCAGGTCATTCACACCAGCATGGACAACGAATGGGTCATATTTGTACTTGCTTTGGAGTGACCTGAGTGCTTGTGTTATGTGGCGGATTCTAGCGCCCGACAGGCAGCTTACTGTAACCCTCTCCTTGTTCAGCCTGGTGAGCGGGACGTCAGTGTGTCTGACTATAGAGTCACCTATTACAAGTGTATCAGGCATGTTGTTTGGCCTTAAGGGCTGTGACTGTTTGGCACAATGATTTTGTGAATTATGTGTTGCATGTGTTATGTTTTGAAGTAGTGGTTGCTTGGATGTCTGCTTTGGAGGCCTCTGTTGTTTTGGCAGATTTTTATTTAGAGCCTCCGAGTATGTTTTTGTGTGTTTATGTGTTTGGTTTGCATTTGTGGTAGGTCTATGTGAGACTGGGTTTGTGGTGTGTGTGGTTACCTTCACCTCCTGACTGGCTTTGCCAGCACTGAGTCGAGAGAGCTCAGCCTCCAGTTTGGCTATATAGTTACATCTCTCACATATATTTGTATTTGTTGGGAGGAGGAGAGGGTTGTCTGTGTACGTGAGGCAGTTGTAACATTGCCTCAAGATTCCCAGATTCATCAGCTGAACTGGAGAAGATGCCAGCAACTGACCCTTTGACATGCTAGAATAGTGTAAAGGATTGCTGTGTAACTGAGTCAGAAAGGACCTATAGGGGAATGGGTACTCAAGGGAATTTTAGGTGGCTGTAGTGCTTTCTTTTTTGTTAAAAAAGTGCTTTACTTATGTAAAATGCTTTTGGGAGCAAGTGCTAGGCTTTTTAGATAGAGAAAAGAATGTTTAGATTGAGAGTTAGAGCAGTTCTAAGGGAAAAACTGAAGAGTAGACTTTGCGGAGCCAGGAATAGTTTACACTTGGTTAACTGGTGCTGCCCGATGCTGCGCTATGCGCAACTTCGTGCAAATTCGCGCAAAGGCACGCAAAAGCGAGCTAAAGTGGGCTTTATAGCAGGGGGTTAGAAAGAGCTAGGAAATGGCCCAAAACGGCCAATAAGCTACAAGTTACTGGGCTGGAACCACTCCTTAAGGCACAGATAGGCTGGTCAGAGCTCCCCACTCCCACTGGTGAACAAAGAAGCTTCCTCCTATCCAAACAAGGATATGGACAACACAGGAACTATGACACAGCCCAGAGATCAGCAAAATCTGAAGACTGGACTATTCTAGTTCAGTAAAGGTGGGAAACAATGATATTTTTTCATTTTTTTTTTTTTGTTTTTTTTCACAGAAAAACAGAAAATAGATACAGTGGCAACAGTAAATGCTTTAAATCGGCTAGCACACTTGAATGTGTAGCCTACCAGTTAATTTAAGCAAAAAACAAACTTTCAAAGTGCAAAAAGTACAGAAAACAAACAGTAATGCAGTAAATCAACTTTGCAGAGCTTATTTAGTTATAGAAACTCGCTTTTAGGCGAAATAAAGCAGTTGGAGATAAAAAGCCAAAACATACTTATAAATCAATGGAAAGTCACTCTTCTACTTGCTGCTGCTTGTAGAACTCTGCAGGACACCACGAGGAGCTGTGCTGAGTCTAATACAAGTGCAAAAGCACGCTAAAGCGGGCTTTATAGCAGGGGGGTTAGAAAGAGCTAGGAAATGGCCCAAAACGGCCAATAAGCTACAAGTTACTGGGCTGGAACCACTCCTTAAAGGACAGATAGGCTGCTCAGAGCTCCCCACTCCCATTGGTGAACAAAGAAGCTTCCTGCTATCCAAACAAGGATATGGACAACACAGGAACTATGACACAGCCCAGAGATCAGCAAAATCTGAAGACTGGAATATTCTAGTTCAGTAAAGGCGGGAAACAAGGATATTTTTTTTGTTTTTTTTTTTTCACAGAAAAACAGAAAATAGATACAGTGGCAACAGTAAATGCTTTAAATTGGCTAGCGCACTTGAGTGTGTAGCCTACCAGTTAATTTAAGCAAAAAACAAACTTTCAAAGTGCAAAAAGTACAGAAAACAAACAGTAATGCAGTAAATCAACTTTGCAGAGCTTATTTAGTTATAGAAACTCGCTTTTAGGCGAAATAAAGCAGTCGGAGATAAAAAGCCAAAAAAATATTTATGAATCAATGGAAAGTCACTCTTCTACTCGCTGCTTGTAGAACTCTGCAGTACACCACGAGGAACTGTGCTGAGTCTAATACAAGCGCAAAAGCACACTAAAGTGGGCTTTATAGCAGGGGGTTGGAAAGAGCTAGGAAGTGGCCCAAAACGACCAATAAGCTACAAGTTACTGGGCTGGAACCACTCCTTCAGGGACAGATAGGCTGCTCAGAGCTCCCCACACCCACTGGTGAACAAAGAAGCTTCCTCCTATGCAAACAAGGATATGGATAACACAGGAACTATGACACAGCCCAGAGATCAGCAAAATCTGAAGACTGGACTATGCTAGTTCAGTAAAGGAGGGAAACAAGGATATATTTTTGTTTTTTTTTTTTTTTTGTTTTTTTTCGCAGAAAATCAGAAAATAGATACAGTGGCAACAGTAAATGCTTTAAATCGGCTAGCACACTTGGGTGTGTAGCCTACCAGTTAATTTAAGCAAAAAACAAACTTTCAAAGTGCAAAAAGTACAGAAAACAAACAGTAATGCAGTAAATCAACTTTGCAGAGCTTATTTATTTATAGAAACTCGCTTTTAGGTGAAATAAAGCAGTCGGAGATAAAAAGCCAAAAAATACTTATAAATCAATGGAAAGTCACTCTTCTACTCGCTGCTGCTTGTAGAACTCTGCAGGATACCACGAGGAGCTGTGCTGCATCTAATACAAGTGCAAAAGCGTGCTAAAGCGGGCTTTATAGCAGAGGGTTAGAAACAGGCAGGAAATGGCCCAAAACGGCCAATAAGCTACAGGTTACTGGGCTGGAACCACTCCTTAAGGGACAGATAGGCTGCTCAGTGCTCCCTACTCCCACTGGTGAAGAAACAAGCTTCCTCCTATCCAAACAAGGATATGGACAACACAGGAACTATGACACAGCCCAGAGATCAGCAAAATCTGAAGACTGGACTATTCTAGTTCAGTAAAGGTGGGAAACAAGGATATATATATTTTTTTTTTTTTTACAAAAAAACAGAAAATAGATACAGTGGCAACAGTAGATGCTTTAAATCGGCTAGCACACTTGAGTGTGTAGCCTACCAGTTAATTTAAGCAAAAAACAAACTTTTAAAGTGCAAAAAGTACAGAAAACAAACAGTAATGCAGTAAATCAACTTTGCAGAGCTTATTTAGTTACAGAAACTCGCTTTTAGGTGAAATAAAGCAGTCGGAGATAAAAAGCCAAAAAATACTTATAAATCAATGGAAAGTCACTCTTCTACTCGCTGCTGCTTGTAGAACTCTGCAGGACACCACGAGGAGCTGTGCTGAGTTTAATACAAGCACAAAAGCACGCTAAAGCGGGCTTTATAGCAGGGGGTTAGAAAGAGCTAGGAAATGGCCCAAAATGGCCAATAAGCTACAAGTTACTGGGCTGGAACCACTCCTTAAAGGACAGATAGGCTGCTCAGAGCTCCCCACACCCACTGGTGAACAAAGAAGATTCCTCCTATCCAAACAAGAATATGGACAACACAGGAACTATGACACAGCCCAGAGATCAGCAAAATCTGAAGACTGGACTATGCTAGTTAAGTAAAGGAGGGAAACAAGGATATATTTTTGTTTTTTTTTTTTTTGTTTGTTTTTTCACAGAAAAACAGAAAATAGATACAGTGGCAACAGTAAATGCTTTAAATCGGCTAGCGCACTTGAGTGTGTAGCCTGCCAGTTAATTTAAGCAAAAAACAAACTTTCAAAGTGCAAAAAGTACAGAAAACAAACAGTAATGCAGTAAATCAACTTTGCAGA
Organism: Protopterus annectens; assembly: GCF_019279795.1. NCBI lineage: Eukaryota > Metazoa > Chordata > Ceratodontiformes > Protopteridae > Protopterus > Protopterus annectens. The sequence continues at coordinate 584,146,963 of NC_056728.1, forward strand.
GCTTATTTAGTTATAGAAACTCGCTTTTAGGTGAAATAAAGCAGTCGGAGATAAAAAGCCAAAAAATACTTATAAATCAATGGAATGTCAGGCTTCTACTTGCTGCTGCTTGTAGAACTCTGCAGGACACCACGAGGAGCTGTGCTGAGTCTAATACAAGTGCAAAAGCATGCTAAAGTGGGCTTTATAGCAGGGGGTTAGAAAGAGCTAGGAAATGGCCCAAAACGGCCAATAAGCTACAAGTTACTGGGCTGGAACCACTCCTTAAAGGACAGATAGGCTGCTCAGAGCTCCCCACTCCCATTGGTGAACAAAGAAGCTTCCTCCTATCCAAACAAGGATATGGACAACACAGGAACTATGACACAGCCCAGAGATCAGCAAAATCTGAAGACTGGAATATTCTAGTTCAGTAAAGGTGGGAAACAAGGATAATTTTTTGTTTTTTTTTTTTTTTCACAGAAAAACAGAAAATAGATACAGTGGCAACAGTAAATGCTTTAAATTGGCTAGCGCACTTGAGTGTGTAGCCTACCAGTTAATTTAAGCAAAAAACAAACTTTCAAAGTGCAAAAAGTACAGAAAACAAACAGTAATGCAGTAAATCAACTTTGCAGAGCTTATTTAGTTATAGAAACTCGCTTTTAGGTGAAATAAAGCAGTCGGAGATAAAAAGCCAAAAAATACTTATAAATCAATGGAAAGTCAGTCTTCTACTCGCTGCTGCTTGTAGAACTCTGCAGGACACCACGAGGAGCTGTGCTGAGTCTAATACAAGCACAAAAGCATGCTAAAGCGGGCTTTATAGCAGGGGGTTAGAAAGAGCTAGGAAATGGCCCAAAACAGCCAATAAGCTACAAGTTACTGGGCTGGAACCACTCCTTAAGGGACAGATAGGCTGCTCAGAGCTCCCCACTCCCACTGGTGAAGAAACAAGCTTCCTCCTATCCAAACAAGGATATGGACAACACAGGAACTATGACACAGCCCAGAGATCAGCAAAATCTGAAGACTGGACTATGCTAGTTCAGTAAAGGAGGGAAACAAGGATATATTTTTGTTTTTTTTTTGTTTTTTTTCACAGAAAAACAGAAAATAGATACAGTGGCAACAGTAAATGCTTTAAATCGGCTAGCACACTTGAGTGTGTAGCCTACCAGTTAATTTAAGCAAAAAACAAACTTTCAAAGTGCAAAAAGTACAGAAAACAAACAGTAATGCAGTAAATCAACTTTGCAGAGCTTATTTAGTTATAGAAACTCGCTTTTAGGTGAAATAAAGCAGTCGGAGATAAAAAGCCAAAAAATACTTATAAATCAATGGAAAGTCACTCTTCTACTCGCTGCTGCTTGTAGAACTCTGCAGGACACCACGAGGAGCTGTGCTGAGTCTAATACAAGTGCAAAAGCACGCTAAAGCGGGCTTTATAGCAGGGGGTTAGAAAGAGCTAGGAAATGGCCCAAAACGGCCAATAAGCTACAAGTTACTGGGCTGGAACCACTCCTTAAGGGACAGATAGGCTGCTCAGAGCTCCCCACTCCGACTGGTGAACAAACAAGCTTCCTCCTATCCAAACAAGGATATGCACAACACAGGAACAATGACACAGCCTAGAGTTCAGCAAAGTCTGAAGACTGGACTATTCTAGTTCAGTAAAGGCAGGAAACAAGGATATATATATATTTTTTTTTTCACAGAAAAACAGAAAATAGATACAGTGGCAACATTAAATGCTTTAAATCGGCTAGAACACTTGAGTGTGTAGCCTACCAGTTAATTTATGCAAAAAACAAACTTTCAAAGTGCAAAAAGTACAGAAAACAAACAGTAATGCAGTAAATCAACTTTGCAGAGCTTATTTAGTTACAGAAACTCGCTTTTAGGTGAAATAAAGCAGTCAGAGATAAAAAGCCAAAAAATACTTATAAATCAATGGAATGTCAGGCTTCTTTGCTGCTTGTAGAACTCTGCAGGACACCACGAGGAGCTGTGCTGAGTCTAATACAAGTGCAAACGTGCGCTAAAGTGGGCTTTATAGAAGTGGGTTAGAAAGATCTAGGAAATGGCCCAAAATGGCCAATAAGCTACAAGTTACTGGGCTGGAACCACTCCTTAAGGGACAGATAGGCTGCTCAGAGCTCCCCACACCCACTGGTGAACAAAGAAGCTTCCTCCTATCCAAACAAGGATGTGGACAACACAGGAACAATGACACAGCCTAGAGTTCAGCAAAGTCTGAAGACTGGACTATTCTAGTTCAGTAAAGGTGGGAAACAAGGATATTTTTAAGCCCCATAGGCAGGAATACTCGCCATAACTGATTGTAGCTCACATTTGCAGTTAGAATGGCAGGTGCAGGAGGGGGTACATGCTTCTGAGTGCAGCGTTGGGGCATCGAGGAGTCGAAATACATGGTTTGGCTCCTTGTCCACCATCATGAGTCAAGACTCCTGCAGGGCCAGTTCCAAGGGAAGGAGTACAAGGCTGAGGCTTGGAACCGGTTAGCTCATGACCTCACCAGTGTCACAGGAGTTCCTCGCACTGGTGAGCAGGTCCGTCACCACCATGCAGACCTGAAGAGATGGAAGCAGGACCGCCTGAACCAATGGGTACAGGAGGCCCGTGGGATGCAGGATACCCCACGACTGAGTATGTAGCCATGGAATGCAGTATGCAAGAATTGATAATTGATTCTGTATAATGGATAGGTATGTCTCAATATCCCTTCATTTACTTTACAGCTGCAGGTGACCGTGCTGTGAATCAGCAAGCCTATGCTGATAGGCTGCTAAGGCTGCACCATCAGGTAGGTTAGTGATTATTCTGCATGTATTGTTATATAAAATAGGAAATAAAGTGTTGTAGTACATTAATACAGCCATAAAATGGCCTGAATAAGTCCTCTGCATGTACTGTCATAAAAAAAAGTCAGAGAGACAGTAAAAGAGCGTAGTAACCCATTAAGAAAGGTAACATATGTCTGGAATAAAATCTCTGCAGGTACTGTCATATAAAATAAGTGAGTGAGCCTGAAAAAGAGTATTCTAACCCATTAATAAAGGTATAATATGTCTTGAATATGTCTTCCATATGCACTGTTATAACAAATAAAGGAGTGAGCCTGTGGAAAAGTGTGTAATGTCAATAATAAAGGTTTAAAACCTGGAGTGTGTGTGTGTGTGTGTGTGTGTGTGTGTGTGTGTGTGTGTGTGTGTGTGTGTGTGTGTGTGTGTGTGTCACTTAGTTTGAAATGTTGTTGTACCCTTGCATTATATAAATAGTACTGTTTTAAAAAGTGCTGGCAACCTAGATTTCTGCAATCCCATCTAAAGTGGGTGATGGAAGTGCTAGTAACTGTGAAGCATATATACAGTCCTCAACAGTCAGTTACTGGCTGGCATGCATAAGTAAATCTGGCACACGAGTAGCATGCTAATATGTTCCCCAGAAATGTGAGTGTGCTTCAATAAATGCAGGGTTCTGTACAAATTGAAGTGAAAATGTAATGTAAAAACATCCAAATATGTAGATAAAGAAATATAAATGCAATCATGAAATATGTAGCAGTAACATCTGCATCTTGGACAGTTAGTATGTCAGATATAGGTCAGGTATATATTGAACTAGCCAAACCCATTACACAACCTAATGCATGGTGGCAAGTGTAATAATACATGTACGGGATATACACTTGCAGTCACTATGAATGTAGTGTAGACTAAAAGTAATTATAAGATGTTAACTGAGGTTTTTTTCTACACCCTACTGTTTGTGCATAAACCATGCAATTCCACACCTCAATGGGTATGTGTAATCTTAAATATTTGTTGAGACATATGTCCTATTGTTTTATAAATATTTGCATTCATGTTGATGCATGTGCCCTGTTCAAACACCACATTCATGGTGGCCTGTTGCTACCAAACATCCCTGCATGCTGTTGGAATATCCACTGTCGTTCAATATATGCATGTGTTATGCTTGCTGTTCAACTGTTGGAACCTTGGTGTGTTGGGTTAATGGGAATATTACTGCATGCTGTTACAACTAATCTGGAATGCTGTTGTTTATGTTGTAATTAAACACACCTAATCACAGAACATATGGGAAGGCCGGTCCCAGCGGACCCACCTGTCCCTCCTTCGTTGGCGAGTGCACCTGGCACCAGCAGCTCCGGTGCCCAGCCCGGGCTCCCCTCCTCCATTGGTCCTGTGGCACCTTCGGGTGGAAGTGCTGCAGGGGATGGGGCTCATCCCCCCCATGCAAGCGTGGGCAGAGAAGGATCACCTGTCATCCTTCGAAGGGTCCAGGCTGTGGTGAGTAGGGAGATCCAGCGTTCAGTCGCTGATCCCCTACGCCAGCTTGAGGCAAGAGTGGCACATCTATCGGGTGAGCCTGCCCATCCTACACAGCCCTCAGCACAGCCACCCTCGGGGCTGCGAAGGTGCAGTGGTGACTGCCCATGGGTGGGGATCTCAGTTCCAATGTTACCATCTGTGGGCTCATGGGCTTGCGATTTCCAAGCAACCTTTCCCGTCAATTGCGTTCACCCACCCCATGTGTCAAATTCCGCCCCTGTATGCGTCTTGTTTGTCTTGTCTGTTTACCTCCCCAACCTACCTCCCCAAATATACCTACATCCCCTATCTCACATTCCACTCTCACCTGAAAAAAAAAAAGGGCAATCTGTTCCCACAAAAAAAATTATGTCCCATACATAGCTGCCCATTTCACACACATGTCTGCTGGACATGTAAACTGATAATTATAATTGGCAGTACAACATACTCTGTTGTCCTCACCCCTCTCTCAGGGGTGAAAGGTTTCAAATTTCACACCAAATTTTGAACATATGCACAGCTGTTGCTGGTAAAGAAATGGGCAGCTATGGGCCTTCCCTACACCCTTCCTGCACATCCCAGCTGGTTTCCCTACTGTCTTTCCCTCTTTGTGCCCCATTTTTCACCACTTTCCTATCTCTCCATTTTCTTTTCTTTCAAAGAAATTAGCACAGGGGTTAGCGAGAGTAAGCACTTTTAAGCAGTAGTTAGCAGGGGGATGCAAGTGTGAGCTTGTGTGCTCTTAGCTAAGCATTGCTAAGCGTCACGCAAACCCATGCAAACCCGCTTACAACTGCTTAAAAGTGCCTTAGTCAGTCTGTATGACAGGGCCCTTGTACTGCTCAGCAGCAAAATAAAATACCCCTGTCAGTCTCAAACCCCAGACCTTGGACTCAGAAGACTGCATGAAGTACCACTAAGTCACAGCAGATATACAATAACTTGGTGGTGAAATAAATATATCATGCATTACAATGAGGTAATGTAAAGGGAAAATGGGAATGGCATAACACAAATCTTGTTCTGTGGCCCTTTACCAGCAGGTGTTGTGGAATTGCATGACATGACTGTGAAAAGAGAACCAGCCATGCTAGTAGGGAATAATGTTACAGTAGCACCTTACAAACCCCACACAGTATCAGAGCAGGATAAACACTGGCATATTTGAATAGGTTAGAGGCCAGACCTCCCAACTGTGATTGATTTACAGGGATGTCCCTGATTTGTAAACAAATGTTAGCTGTGCCCCTCTGACTCCCTGTGAAATGTATTAACAGTAGGCAGAAAGGTGGGGAATCACACTTAATGAAAAATGTCAGTAAGTGAGAGTAGATACTGCTTGCATGTCAGAGAAGGTGTAGTAATACATATGCTCCGAGTCTCCCAAAGTCTCAACTGAAACATGTCTGTAATATATTACAGGTGTATCCCACTTATATGTACCTTTCCCTGAGGCTGTTCAAATATATACCTGAGAGTATCTGAGGCCTGGAAGAGTCAGAAACATACAGGCATATCAGCTTATCTGCTGTTACATACTCTGCAAATAGCTGTAGAAGGAATTCCACAAGCATGGCCTTATGTAGGAGTACAACACAGAAATATCAAAGGATGTAGCCATGTACTGCTGGCAACCACCTGTGACAATGCCATTGTTCAGGTGCTGAAAAGACTGGTGTGGTGCACAGACAAAGAATACTAGGCTAAACTCTGTCTACCAACTGGATATGTCCATAGGTGGGAGCTACTCAGACAGACTACTTGCCTTGATAGACTAACAGGTACGCAGCAACTCTGTATGTTCAGCCAGATAAACATCACACGATAATAAAAATGCTCTCTGCAGTTCTGCATCCCTACCCAAAAGTACTATATACCCGTGTATTCAGGCACAACTAAGGGTGTAGGTGGCATACTCAGTACTGAAATATGTCCAGTTGTCCTGAGCAGACTGTGCTAATGTCAACACAAACAAATCACATACTGTTCAGAAGTGAGTAATGTACTAATGACAGTATAGCAGTTCACAAACAGTGCATGTGCCTGGTATTCATAATTGGTAGTACAACATACTTTGTGTCCTCACCCTTCTCTCAGGGGTGGAAGGTTTCAAATTTCACTCCTAATGTATTGCACAGCTGTTGCTGGTAAAGAAATGGGCAGCTATGGAGCTTCCCCACACCCATCCTGTAAATCCCGAGCAGGTTTCCCTACTGTTTTCCCCTCTTTGTGCCCCCTTTATCACCACATTCCTATCTCCCCATTTACTTTTCTCTAAAAGAAATGAGCGCGGGGGGTTGCGGGAGTAAGCACTTGTAAACAGTACTGAGCGGTTTTGTACCAGTGTGCGCATGTGTGCGCTTAGCTTAGTATTGCTAAGATAAGATAAGCTAAGCTAAGCTTAGCTTAGTATTGCTAAGCATCGTGCAAACCCGCTTACAACAGCTTAAAAGTGCCTTAGTCACTCTATATGGTAGGCCCCTGTTCTGCTCAGCAGCAAAATAAAACACCTCCATCAGTCTCAAACCCCAGTCCTTAGACACACTAGACTGCATGAAGTACCACTAAGCCACAGCAGATATACAATAACCTGGTGCTGAAAGAAATATATCATGCATTACAATGAGGGAATGTAAAGGGAAAATAGGAAAGCCATAGGAATACATTGCAATAACTACTTTTGTATGGCAGTTAATCCTCTAATTCGAAAATAAAGTACATGCTACTATGTATCCTGTGTTAGCATTCTGAGGTGTGAGTAACATTACACACTGAGAAGAGTGTAGTGGAAGAAGCAACAGTCAGGTTTCAGTACAACATGCATATCTCTGTCTACAACCCTAACTTTAGATATGAGACATATACCAAATTCTGACTGAGACAACAGTGTCCACAGCAAACAAGCATGGGCCCCACCTAGGCAAACTAAAAGGGCTACGCCTACCTAACCTAGCATTTTATAGCAGTGTCCTGTAATCACAGTGAGTACTGCAATTACCACACAGCAGGCTGCATGCAATTACTAAATGGTGGGCATCAATTGGTGTAGAGGCCATCACATGCACATGTGCAGATACCTAGAAAAGCAGCCTGTACTTGCTGTTCACACATGCAATACTATCATTGCAGCAACCGAGAGAGAGAGAGCAAGAGCGAGAGACAGAGACAGACAGACAAACAGAGACAAAGACAAAGACAAAAGGGCAGTCACAGAGGAAACCCACACCAAAAAAAAAACAAAGTCAACAGTTACACCAGATGGAGGTGAGAAATACAAAGGTAAGGTATGTAATAGATATGTATTTGCTGGCATCCGATTGATGTGTTTGAAGGGTACTCTACATACTGTGAATCATCCATATCTGGCAGCAGTACATATTTATATGTATATGCACATGTCCATAGGGCAAGGGACATACTACAAGTGTTAGTGAAGGGTGGACATATATATGTTGTTGAAGGTTGCTATGTGCACATTTCTGTGTAGGTTGTAGTGTGTGTGGCATAGAATACAGCAAGCAGTGCTGGAATATGTCATGTGGTGGTTAAACGCTGTGGTACTGAATTGTCAGATCTGCTGTGTTACAGCAAGTGAGGCCTGCTACAGCTACATGTCCTGAGGACACCCAAATGCATTCTGCACAACACTGTGCAATATTGTTACATAACCGTATGTCTCACAACTGTTGCATAATTGATATCCCCACCATGAAAGGTGTGGAGTATATGTGCCTATATGTGCATCTATATGTACAGCAATGGATGTTTACATGTATGTGTATAGATATGTATGTATATATATATATATATATATATATATATATATATATATATATATATATATATGTATATGTATATGTATATATATATATATATATATATATATATATATATATATATATATATATATATATATATATATATCTGTATATATATATATATAGAGAGAGAGTGAGAGGGAGACACAGAGTCATACGTACTGCAACAAGTGCCTGGTGACCAAGGCATGGACTGAAGACCAGTGTTGATACTGAAGTGCCATACCCCATTCCAAAGTACTTTACCCAGTAACTACCACATAGGTGGTAGCCTGCCTAACACTGAAGGTGTCAGAAGGGAACATGGGACACAGGTGGACAGTAGCCCCCCTTTGATAATCACAGTGCCACACTAGTCTTGTAATCTGTCTACGTGGTAAGTGTCATCACAATAGGTGTGTCATCTAGGGAAATATAGGTCAGTGTTCCCCTCTACTCATCACAATGCTCTGTGTGGTATGTACCTCACATGACAACTACAGCAGGCGGAAAGGCCACAGACATACCTCACAAAGGATAATACTGGCCGCAAACAGATGCCCAATGCAGACTGACTCACAAAACCACATCTAGACTGTATTGCATACTGGCCACACAGAGGTGACCTCTGCCAGACATACAGAGGTATGTCAGACCCATAGCTGGGTGACAACCACCATGGCTACATATCACAATCCCTCTGGGATACACACTCTAGGGCCCTAAACCTCGTCAGCTCACTAAACAGTACATGCTGGACGGATAGGTTCCTATCCCAGAGATGTGCCATATACTGGAATAGACCACCTAGCAATAGCAAAGAAGGCTCCTCATTAGCAGTTGTCATAAATACCCCTGATGATTGTTTGGGAGGTTGGTAATACACCCCAGGAATTCCCTCTGTGGCTCCGGTTGACAGGGGCAAGCAAAATCAAAGTGCAGGTGTGTCAAATACCAGGGTAGCATATGGCTAGGCAGCTGTAGGCCCTAGGGCCAATAGCATATTACCTACCCATGACACTATGCACTCACACATGTACTCAATGCAATACCTGCTATGTGAGGTTGAATAAGTGTCACGCTGAATGTGTGCAAGGTCTGTAAAGGTGTGGTAGGTTAGTGTGAAGTTGTATCTGACATGGTAGTGTCTATCCTAGTTGTGAGGCCAGCAAAAGATGTGTATTGTACTGTTAGGCAGACATAGTAGTATGGCATACGGTGTGACATAGTTCCTTGTTGATGACTGTGGTGTATCATTGTAGGCTAAAGCAATACATGTATGCTTACTGAGTGGCACTGCTGGTGAATCCAACTCCCATATGAACTGTAGTGCTACCTGAAGCTGTATGCCTAAACAACACAGTATGGTGTGTGTTCACATTGCTTGGAAACACTGTCTTGTTTGTTTCCTGTAGTCTGCACAGAGGACATAACTCAGGAATAAGGGCTTGTAAGTAGTGGCACACAGTACTGTATGGTACACAGGTAAAGCTCATCTGTGTTGGCATACAGTGGAATGGGGTATGGCACTGCAGTATCAACACTGGTCCTCAGTCCATGCCTTGGTCACCAGGCACTTGTTGCAGTACGTATGACCCTGTGTCCCCTCTCACTCTCTCTCTCTCTCTCTCTCTATATATATATATATATGTATATAAATATATATATATATATATATATATATATATGTATATAAATATACATATTGTATGTTTGTCTGATGTGTGTGTAATGATGCCTGTACCATGGCCGCAATCATATGTGTGTTACAGGGTATACGTGTGTATCTAGCAACATATATGCTCTGTTACAGCAGTATGCCACCTATAGTAACAACTGTGCACATGCGATAGGCAGGACTATGGCATCAGCGACTAAAGTGGTTGGATGGTACTACTGTAACTGTACTTTACATTCATTGCAATGGATGACATCTTTGTGCATTGGCGTGATATATACCCTTGTGGCGAGGTTGTGCATTGTGTCACAAACAGTGTGCCAGGTACTGTTGTATAATGGTTTGAGATATAGAGTGTGCCAGGTACTGTTAGTCAGTTGTGACCTGAGAACCATTAAGTGGTATTGAACATGTGTATCCTCAGAGAGACAAATGGATGGTATATATGACAGTAAAGTGATATCTGTGGTTAAAGGTGTACAGTGTGCCACAGGACTCACTCACACATATTGTTCATATCTCTTTCAGCCAGATGGCCCACCAACGCAATCCGCCGTACACAGCAGCAGAGGAAGAGGAGATACTGCAGGGCCTGGTGCAGCAATACATAATGCTGTTTTCCAGAAGCAGCCAGCACCACCAGAAGCGGACTGCACTGTGGCAGGACCTTGTTCATCGGGTAAATGACATAGGCATGCATAACCGGACATATGAGCAGGTACACCATCACTGCAGTGATTTAACTAGACATGTCTGGCGGCATGCGTCTGATATCCAAAGACAACAGCTTGCCACGGGTGGTGGGGTGGCCATTCATCCCCCCCTCACCAGAGTGGAGGATCTGCTCCTAAGCGTGGTGACTCCTGGACAACAGCAGCAACACCCACTGGCATGTGTTGTCATGGAGGCCGGAGCCACCCAGCATGTTCATATGGAGCGAGTAGGTAACATGCCCTATCTGTAGACTACAGTTAAGTGTATTGTTAGATTATGTCTACGTGAGATGTGTACTGTGTGTTTAGCAGTTGTGCTGCCTAGTGTTGTGCAATACTGATACTTTGAATATTATCTGTACACCTGTGACTGTTGACTGTTGTTCTACTGTAGTTTAGCATACCCACAGTAGCAATGCCACAGTTGTGGCCACTGACGACCTCTCTCATATTCTCGTAGGTCCCTCTGGTGTGACAGGAGGGCAGATGGTCCATGCTGGTGAGTGTGGTATAACTGCAATGTTGGTAATGAAATGTGCATGTCATAGGTGAGGTGTAGGCCATGTAGACATAACACACCTATGCATAATGCATGCCGTGCATGTTTGCTGTAAGACATTTCCCAGCTCAGTAATATCAGTAGCTGCCTCAATGACATGCAATACACAGAGCATCAGACACAGTTGTGGCAACACCTTACTGCACATTGGATAGGCATAGTTGCTACAGCTGTACACAACAGAACACATTTATCATACACAGTACACAAAAACATTTTTATATGGCATTACCACACACACGCTGTAAGGTCACACCTCAGTATCCCACATGTCATGCACACACACATGATGTACCTCAGGGGTAGAGGCCTATCGTGGGGCTGTGCAACACTCTTCCACACATAACACAGTCATGTTAGGCAATGCTCCCTATTGGGCACCTCACACACCCATGTACAAAATGGCTGTGTAATTGTGAACATAGCCACGGCACTGCAGTTCAGGTACAGCATGCTAGGCAGTGGTCTTACACATATTAGTAGCTGTGAGTGACCACAAGATGCATGATGATGATGGAACATGGTACTACACCCCATCCAGTTACAGTGACCACAGTACTACTCATAGCAGTCATTGCTTTGCACCTCAATGTTGTGTGTGCAAACATATGCACCTATACACAATATGCATAGCATGTTGTGTGTGTGCTTACATATGACAGTATACACAATATGCACAGCAGTCGCCATCCGAACAAAGTGTCACATATATCTCCTGGAATGCTAGTGGGTGTATAGGTCACATGACACACATTGGGTATGTGTGGTGTTTAATGTTGCAGTCGTGTAGCATGCCATGTCATGGCTGCCACCGACATATCTGCAATATGTCCCACACTCACCATAACCACTGTACAATGGCCATGTCGAGCATTGGGATTCCTTCACGTCTACATGCACCACTCATCCCGTGTGTGTACATAGCATGCATGTGCTTCACCTGTGCCCACTATTATTTGCTATGGACACAGACACTGTACTCAGACATGGAAATCTATGTGTCACACAGATAACACATGCAGCCATGGTATATATACCTGTGAGTGATGGTGCACAGGGAATTGCAGAGCTGATGATACTTGCACAGCAATGTTGTGTCCATGTACACATTGTGTTCCAGGGTGTAGCCAATCACTGAACAACTACACATATGCATCAAAGCCATGTATACTGTCATTAAATAGGGACATCTACACTTGCACTGCATGGTTTTGTGCAACACATATTCTGAATGCTGACACATGTGTGGTGACTGTTTGCCTTGTGATACTGTCACCCACCTTCACCCACTATTGAGTATGTGTTGGATTGCTGGTGTGTGTGTGTATGTGCTGTAGTGAGGAGTGTATTTGTGTGCATGTGTGCATGTGTTCATGTGTTCATGTGTGCATGTGTTCATGTGTTCATGTGTGCATGTGTTCATGTGTTCATGTGTTCATGTGTTCATGTGTGCATGTGTGTATGTGTTCATGTGGGCATGTGTGCATGTGTGCAGGTGTGCATGTGTGCATGCATCATGTGCAGACTGTAAAGTGCGTTTCCTGTCTTCCTCTCATGGGTGCTGAGTTTGGGGTGGCCGAAAGCGGCAGGGAACCTGAAGTCACTGCCACAAATAGTGGTGATGATGAGACATGTATTCTGGCATAGGAAGGTTTGACAGGGTCTGTCGTTGGCCCGCCAATCGACAGTACACGGCGTTCAACCTCATCTATGCGCACACTCATACTGTCAATACATCCCTCATCACCAATGGCCATAGGCGAGGGACAGCATACAGTTGGCATTGAACAGGAGAGTGTGGTACCCATGGCACTTGCATCCCCTCACAGCAGCCAAAGCCGGATTCCTGGAATGGTACCACATAGGCAGAGGTCCAGGGGTTCTTGGGGGGTGCACCGCTGGTCGTATTGCCCCTGACAGACGTGCCCTCACAGGTCTTACAACATCCAGTATGTTTCGGGCTGTAATGCAGACACAGGCATGCATAGAACGGTACACCAGACAGGGACTTAGGGCGCAGAGGGCCCATTACACCGCTATCAATGACAGCATCCGTGACCTTGCCAGTTCCATCCGGAAGTACACCGAGGTCATTGATAGACGTTGGGGGGAGACATTAGATGCCCTCCACAATATGTCTTCCATGACCCAGGACCATGCGGGATGGTTGAGATGTCGACGCGGATGCATGCCAGCAACAGCAACAGCTGGCAGTGGTCACAGATGGCCCACAGTTCACAGCCACTCCCGTAGTGGCAGTACCAGCCCCAGCAGTGCTGGGGCTGGCCTGTCCATTGACCATCCCAATAGACCACATGCACATGGCTCTGGCCAGTCCCAGCAGGGACATGGGTCCAGTCGTCATACCTCTGCCTCTGATGACAGTACCCAGTCAGCGTTGGTACCCGATACTGTCCGTAGCACCCCTGTCAGGCACAGGTACTGTGTCCGTGGTCGGAGACAGTGATCTGCACAGCCTAGCAGGTACAGTCTGTGGCTGTCCCACAAACTACTGTATATGGCAGCCACATGGTGGAGCTGTGTGCATGCAGACACACACATCACACATACACACACACATTACATCAACGTTGGCCCATGCTGTACTGTTGTCCTTCACACACACACACAGACATGTCAATTGGATGGGTCAATGTAAGGCTCTAGCAAACAACAACACACCCTGTGCATATAATGACACCTGTGCCACCTCCTGTCATCTGTAACATTGATGCAGGAACAGGCTAACATGGTGCTGATGCACAGGGTGACATTATAGCAGTGTAGCAATATTAGCAAGTTGTCAACAGGAAAGTGTAATGATATCCTTGTAGATATATCTGAGCAGGCATTATGCATCAAAGCTCTGATTGTCAATGTAGCATTGTTTACACCACTGTTAGGTCTGAGTATGTATTGTCCACCCATGTGCCACTTGGCTAAAGTGTAATGTGTTGCCAGCATGTGTTAGTGAGTGGACAGTACGTATGTGATGTGTGCAGTACAGATTAGCAAGTGCACATCTGTGAACATGGTGGGTGTGCACTGTCTGTATGTACATGCATAGTGGACACATGGGACGTGTGACATACCCTGTTGTGGCCAGTATGCATTCTACTACATATATGTACTAACATGGGTACACATATGTGTATGACATGGGTTGACACTATGCTGTGGGTGACACTGTTAATATCTGTGAATGATTTGTGGTCTGGTAGTATACACAACCTCAACAGCATGACTATAAACAATCATTGGATGATGTCCTGACAAATGACACACAGTCGTAGGGAACTCAGTAACAGTTGGATCCTTCTGGTACTATACTATAACACTAACCAGTGGTATTGACTGTCACCCATTCCTGGGACCACACCTGTTTGGCATATAGCCCCCTTAGGTACATGCAAACACACTAGGGATGTGTCCATCCACATCTGGAAATGCATGCATTGGCCTACAATGCATTCCCTGGATGGGACGCATATCCTACACAAGGGTATCATACAGACAGATACCTGTTGTCTGATACATGCTGTATAGCAGTAAGCCGACTATGGCATAGTCATCCACATTTACTATACATACTATCCCGTCAGTACCACATAGGTGGTAGCCCTCAACATGTATGTTGGGTTCCAATGTGTACATACAGCCTCATATTATGTCATGTGTCCCTTGGTATCCATATATCCATAGGTACTGTGGAGTCCCTCGGTGTATCACATAAGACATCAGAGGCCTGAATGCATATCCACAAGGCAGTTATACACTTATAAAGACTGTCCATTATTGCCAGTCATTGTTGTGTATGAACATGTCTGACATATACCCCAGGCATATACCCTCACTCACACTACTCTTTAGTAAATGTCATGGGTGTGTGTGGCACAGATGACCTTGGCCACAGATCACGACAGTGGATGGCCTTGTCACATGCATACATATGTGACCTACGATCTGAGAAGCAGTGGCACAATCTGTCAATGGAAACAAATGTATTCATGTAGTATGCAGGCTTCACACCTATGTACTGATTGAGGGGACATGTACACATATTTATTTGCCATGCAGATACCTGATGTGTGCAATGCACTTACTGTTTTAATCATAATATGTCATACCATAGTAAAAGCAAAACCCATACCGCATTGACCAACAGCGACACACACACTGCCAGCATTTGTAGGATTCAAACCCCTACCTAACTATGTTATGATACTAGAGAGAGATGCATTAGTACGACATGCTGTTTGTTTTACTGGGTGGTTTCTCTTCTCCTGCTGTATTTGTAGGATGATGACATCATCAGACTTTCCAAAGAGGAATGTACCTCTTTTAATGTGTTTTCCCAGTCTCCAAAAAGGGCACTCCTCTCAAAGGAAAACGCACACATACACATACACATGACATGAACATACCACAGTTGGTAGGGTTGTGTGTTAATCAGCTTCCAATAGCCCTGTTTATGACTTCAACCATGATGGACTCCATGGCCTTGCAGATCAGACTTCATAGGCTTACTGGACTGTACTTCCCATGGTGTGTTGTGCACCAACACTTGTGGGGACTGCCATATGTTGCTTTAACACATTCAACGGTTCCACATCCTGTGGAGGGGGTGAGGCTCAGCTGACTGTTCAAGTGCAGGGTCTGTTTGTTCTGTAGTTTATGCATGACACATATTGGGAAACAATGTATTCCACTTACTGCCATGCTTTTGGCATTGGGGGTAGCTGTTCAGCCATTCTACATGTGATATATCCTGGTATGATGATATGGACTATCATCAGTGGGAGGTGGGCATGCATATATGGGCCTGTCTGACAGGATGTCAGCATTGTCAGTCAGGTACAGTTGGCCCTGACTCAGGACATATATGTGTGTACATTGCTATTTATGACATAGCTGAAGGTGGTGTCATGATTCAGTCTGGACTCCTTCTCAGCTACTCTTTACAAAACACCAACGAACCTGAGCACTAATCCCTGTTATACTCTTTTACACACTCAACACCCTATTGATCCTTTGTGATCAGGCTACAGAGTATGTCATCATAATATCCTGGCATGTTCAGGGGTCGGTTTCGTGTGTACTCTCCAGTCCAGCTGGTGAATATTGTGATGTTGACACAATGTCACATCTGCCTCATGTACACAGACAACCCTTTCCTCCTCCCAACAAACTCAGATATATGTGAGAGTTGCACCTATATAGACATACAGGGTGCTGAACTCTCTCGACCCATGACTGGCACAGTCTATCAGGTGGTGAAGGTAACCACACACACCACATATCAGTCTCACATATACCTATAGCGACAGCACTCAAACCACATTATCACACATAAACATACTCGGATGCTGTAAATGAACTCTGCCTAAGCAGCAGAGACCTCCAAAGCAGACACACACACAACTGCTACCCCACTACAATACCTACATATCACAAAGTTCACAATGTCAGTGTGCCACAGAGTCACTGGTTTTTGGGTTAAACAACAAACCTAATACACTTGTAATAGGTGACACTTATTGTTAGACACACTGACATCCCACTCACCAGCCCAAACAAGGGAATAGTCACTTTGAGCTGTCTGTCGGGTGCCAGGATCTGCCACATAACACATGTAGCCAGGTCACTCAAAAGCAAGTACAGGACTGGCACCATCATTGTCCATGCTGGTGCGTAAAACCTCAGACGTTACACCCTGGACCACCTGACATGATACATGGAGGAACACTCTGATCATGTAGCCCAGGCCAGTATGACCCTGACCTTGTCTAGCATCTTACACTCACCAATTATGTTGTCACAGTATACAGACATATCACATTTAACAGTTGGCTAACAAATTGGTGTCATTCATTGGGGATCCAGTGTCTGTCAGCCTGTGGTGACATGCTCGACATGCCACGTAGCTTCACTATGGACAGCTTGCACCTGTCACCCCCTTGGACTTTCGAATGCTGGCTAAGGCTGTTGCTACCACCATAGTGCCTTTTTTAAGCAGGGCTCAAAAAACAAACCCACCTCCATAGACATTACAGGTTAAATGAAACTAAGGGTAATGCTGCTCAACACCAGATGAGTTACCCTCATATTGCGCCCACTCAGGACTCTCCTCAGTATGGAGGATAGTGATATCTGTGCACTAACAGGCGCCTGGTTCAGGCTCACAAATGCACACCAGCACTAACAGGTTATGTTTCATACCATGCTTTCTAACCATATGACTCGGAACAGACAACACAACTAGGGGAAGTATCCATATACATCACAGATACACACACCTCCAGGTTAGTAGCACTGCACAAAGCATCACAGACCATACATATGCAACTAACATTTTGCAAAACTGCCTTTCAGTTTATTGCCTGCTACAGACCACCCTCCCAAACTCAGGAACCACACTTGGCTTTCCTGGGAACAATGGAGAATATGAAGGTCTCCACAAACACCATTATATTGGGTGACTTCACATACACAAACATTGACTGGGGATACTACTCAAGCCCCAACACCCTCATCCAGCAGTCGCTACAATTTGTGAACCCATATGCTATGGCACAACCAGTCACCACAGCCACAAGAGGGGAATACATATTGGACCTGATCATGACCAACATGGGGACTCTATGTTCCCACACCAGTGATACACCCCTCATTGGTAAGGTCAGAACATACATTTATCTCACTGGACATCCATATCCCGTCCACACACCCATCCTGGGTAATCTTGGTGAACTTCTCATGAGCCAACATCTCACTTCACCAAAGCAGGGTGGTATCCTTCAGAGACCCTGGGACAGTGGCAAATATGGTTCAGACTGCTGAATCCTTTACATACACATTCTTTGGACACCTAGTGGACTGCATGGATTGTGCTATCCCAAATAACAACAGGACTCACTCCTCCAATGGCAGGGGACCTGTCTGGTAGACCCCAGCCATTAATAAGCTGTACAATGTCAGGGGGGAGCTGCTACATGATAGGGCACAATCCCAGACAGGGAAGGCATCTGTGATCTGTACTAGCAGACACCTATGTCACTCATGAACTTATCTAAGGGCAGCTTCTAATGGACAATTGCACCAGACATGTAGGACAATCACAAGGCCTTCTTCAGTTATGTGAGGAACCTGGGTGGGCACTCACTGATATGCTGTGAGTTACTACATACTGACTAAACTTACCCTGAACCCACTGGCATTGCCAATATCCTGGCAAACAGGTTCAGTGCAGATGTCTCCCCCACTCCCCTAAGGAACAACTATCCATCCCAACAGAGTGTAACCTCCCTGACATCACAAAGTAACAGGTGAGTGCTGCCCTCCACAAAGCATACATCACAGCATCAATGGGACCAGACAGTGTCCCGGCCTGCATCTTACACGTACTTCATGACAGATGTGACCCTCACATTATATCACTGTTCAATATCAGAGTTACTACGGGATATGTACCCAAGATGCCATACAGTGACAGTGGTCCCACTCCACAGAGTTGGTGCCACAACAGACCACAGACAATATCACCCTATAAGCCTAGCTAGCCTGTTCTGCAAAGCTATGGATTGTATTGTCATGGGACTCATACACATAGACATCGGGAACTTACAGACACTGTCCTACACATGTCAGCATTGTTGTGTGCAGATCTTGCATCTTGAACCTGTTTATATTCTTTAAACGGTTACCAGGTCCATCGTCATAGGGACAGTTGTCCACACATCCTACCTGAACCTTGCAAAACCCTTCAACACAATAACCCACTCGGCCATTATGCATAGACTCACCAGCGTCGATATGGACACATATCTCACACGATGGATTCCTACCTGGATCAGGGATAGCACCCTCATGGTCAGAATTGCAGGTGCCATGTCTGACTATACACCAGTTACACATGGCATCCCACAAGGCTCGGTCCTGGGACCTCTCTTGTTCAGTATATATTTGTCTGACGTACAGGCTACCACAGGGGGAATATGGCTGACCATGTTCGCACTTGACTGCAAACTGGGTGCCTTAATCAACTCTCCAGCTGCCACATGCATACTCAAACAGGGTCTCACAGAGATGGATGACCAGTGCCTGAGCCATGGCCTACAGCTAAATGCCATTAGTTGCATAGTCATCCCCTTTGGGGATAACAACATGCCCACACATTACCACATAGGTAGTACTCCATTACATATGGTAGGAGTTGCTAGGGGTTTGGGGACACAACTTGTTCGTACTGACGCCTTTGACAATCACGTTGCCAAAGTGGTTGGACAGACCTATATAGGCCACCTTATCCCATATGGTTTCACATTTAGATCAAGTGAGCTCATTGCGCCCCTATACTCATCACAGCCATGCTTGGTTACAATGCCACATTTGGGGTGTACCTTACCCGACACCTGCAGCAACTGTACTGGCCACAGAAGTTCCTCAACAAGCAGATCTAGGGACTCACACGGATGCCCTGCACAGTTCGGATGCAGTAACTCCAGCTCTACTCAGTTGCTTACCACCTACTCGAATATGATGTGTGCCTGTTGTTTACAGAAATACCCAACACAGCATTACTGGGCATGCTCCACCTCAGGATATCCGACTCCCTTGGAGCTACACACTCCAGGGACATATACCTCAGCACAGATGTTAATAGGACATGCTGGAGGGACAGATTCTTATTCCAGAGGCTCCACTCCCTCCGTATTGTAATCCCGGTTTCACATAGGCAGAGCCAACCACTGACTACCTAAAGGAGACATCTTGATGACTGTATAGGTGATCATATGTTTACCCCTGGGATATCTTCTGTGTCCCTGCTAGACAGAGGCACACTAGCCTAAATGTACATGGGCTAATCTGTGTGACCTACTATTCATAGGCACACTGTAGTAAGCTGACAGGGTTGCAAACGCCAAACGCACTCTGGCTAGGCTTGTACATGCCCTAGGGCAGATAGCCTAGTATCGACCTCTGAATCTATGATAATGTTCGGGATGCACAATGTTTATTGCTGATACTGTTTGCATGTCTTTATCGTCTTTGCTTTCCCAGTTTCTATGAACAACTTAGGTATCTGCAGAACATATTTGATTATGACAGGGTTCCACTATACTATATATGTGTCTGTTGTCATATAACTGTATGCACAGGGTGGATTGCTGGATAGTGAGAGGTTCCTGGGTTAACACATGCAACTGCCAGGTATGTGTGGCCCACTGCTGTACTCAGACATAGCCTAAGTGTGTGAGCATGCCCAATTCAGGCTTTCCGTGTTTTGTTGCCTGACATTTGTCTCAGTTATTCAAGTGTGTGAGCATGCCCAGTGTGACCTTTCAGTATGTTACTATCTGAGGTTCACTACATTTGTTGATGTGTGTAAACATGACCAATATTAACATTTATACTGTGTGTGTTGGAAGTCAGGTTCTATTCTTACTGCAGGACTCACCTCTTTGTCATAACTCGACAGGGATTATGCTGTGCCTGCATGGTTTCCATGAGATACTTTGCATAGACTTATCAACATTTCTTCATACAGGCTGACCACTGCAATACTGTCATGGTTTAGTGGTTCAGTACTGTAACTATAGTGCACAGTATCCTGGGTTCGAGGCCCATCACTGCTTTATATTTTCATACTGAGCAGACCAGACTGCTTAAAGGCCAGTAGAGCACATATGAGCATGTTGGCTTTTGTTCAGCTATGCCCTACTTAGACCAGGCTTGTCTGACATTGCTCAATATTCACCAACATTGCTGGACATTGCCCAATATTACTCAAGACTGACCACAGTTGTGCTAGTTGGTGTGTGCAATTTTGTTTGCATATACTACATGGTGGTAAATGTTGTTTATCACTGCTTTATGTTGCTTAACACATGGCAATCATGCCTCAAGTGGTGCTGCAGGGCTGCCTATGTCGGATGCACATACTACACTCTCTATACATGTTTGAGAGCAGGTAGTGTCAACTTAGGCATCCCTTTTACTATATGTGCGAGTCTGAGAGAGGTATAATTTCCAGAGTTCCTACTGAGCCAGTGTATGTGCTATGCATTGCCTCTTTTCCAAGGCCAAAGCATACTGGGCATGCCTCCTTCTGCCTACTGGGTCAGGCTCAGGTTGTTCCTCCTCTGAGTCAGGCTCTGCCTGTGATGGCCTTGGCAATGATGGGGGACTGTTTGGCCCAGGCCTATGCTGGTCCTGCTGCAGCTGTTTTTGCAGGATCATATTATGTAGCATAGCAAATACCATGTCAATTTGGGTACATGTAGTTGGTGAGTACTGCAAGGCTCCACCAGATGTGTCTAGGCACCAGAACCGTGACTTGAGCAGCCCAAACACATGCTCGATTACATTTCATGTTTGTGTGCGTGCCTCATTATGGCATTCCTGTTCAGGTGTGTCTGTGTGTTTCTGATGGGTGTCATCAGCCACAGCTCCAGTGCATAGCCAGCATCCCCCACTAGGTGACCATGTAGGATGTCCCTATTGGCAAATGTCTGGTACAGCTGAATCAGACGCCAGGTAGGGGAATCATGGTAGCTTCCAGGGCAGCCAGCACACACATTCAGTATTATTCCCTGGGCATCACACACAACCTGGCAGTTGATGGAGGGGAAGCCCTTGCGGTTGAAGTAGACCCTACCCCGCTCACCGGCTGGTGCTTTGATGCGTATATGTGTGCAGTCTATTACACCCACTACCTCAGGGTATTCCGCTATTTGATGGAAGAGACGCATATTGCTGGCCAATACCTCACGGGAATTGGGGAAATATACATGATCACTGACATGTGCTGACATGGCATCCAGGAACTGGTGCAGTACCCTGGATGCTGATTCCTGTGATATCCCCATCATATCACCAGTTGGTCTCTGGAAGGTACCTGTTGCTAATATTCTTAGGCCAACACATACCTTGGTTTCCACTGGGATGGGTTCCCCTCTGTTGGTTCTGTGTGTGAGGTGTGGCCTGCACAGCTCAACAATTTGCTGCAGGAGGTCTCTGTCCACTCTATAGCACTCCACTATCTCCAGCTCATGTAGCCCCTGGTAGGTTACCCTGGGCCTGTACACTCTTCTCCGTCTCCTCACTGTGGGTTGTCCACCAGCATTTCCATTGTCACCACCCTCAGCATGTTGCATATGTCACCTTATAACAGCAATGGCAGCCCCTAACATTTCTGTCTCATTAAAGCTTTTTCAGTTTTACTTCTATTAGCTTACTGCAGTGTTGGGGGGGGGGCAGCGCCGTGCACACAAGCGCAAACACGCTCACAGCAGCTCACACACGTGCACACGTGCTTACATGGACTACAACTTGCTTATTCTGGTTAAAACGCGTGCACACCAGTGCAAACGCACTTACAACACTTTAAACAGCCTTATACATGCTTTCTCCAGCTTAAACGTGTGCACTCGTGCTTACACCCACGCACACTGTCTTACTCGGGTTTACAGGCGTGCACACGCATGCATACCTGCTCAGCAAGAAACTTTAGTGTTATCCACGGCATACACCTGCCATTTCTTGCCTTTACCTAGCCTACCTGTTGACACACCTCTTTCAATGATGTGTAAATGACAGCTGACACATGCCACTCTGCTCCAATGAGCTTCACTTCTTTCATACATACCCCACTCATGATGTCACCTATCTTCTACTCTGTTACTCCCCTTATCCTACTCCTACACTCCACTGACTGTGCTCATTTGCTATGCAAACTTGCAATTCACTATCCTAACCCTCCTTTGCATAGGATTGCCTACTAATGCTTGGTTACATCTCTTAGACTGAGCTTCCCCCCTTAGCAACCTCTACTCGGTGGCCATGTTGTCTTCAGCCTGCCATTCACTTGCCTTGTGAAATCATATTTGCTATAAAATCCACTTTTGTGGATCTTTATTATTGATTTTCTGCTTTTTAGGGTGCAGCGTGTTTGCGCGGCGCTGCGCTATGCTTAAACCCCGGAAATCGGGATGTAAAAAAAAGTTATTTTATTTTACTTTTGCATTACTTAACATTACCAATGGCTGTATTTTTGGCCATTGGCATGCTTCCTCTGGTAAATGCATCCTGTTTTTGGAGCTGTCAAGGCTCTGTTTTGCTATTTGCAGAACCGTACTCAGTTCTCAACTGAGTACGTTTCTGCAAATAACACTACTCCTACTCAGACAGGGTTGGGTTTCCTGGATCGCAAATTAACTACATTAGCATAGCTTTCACCTGCAATTGAGGTAATTTGCATATACCAGCCCTGTCCGTGTAGGACTAATTTTGAGAGCTCTGTTGCACTCCCCTAGCAGCTGTTCCTGGATCGCTCGGTGAACATGTTGGCTGCATGGAGTCTTACTATACTCTTAGACTCCGTGCAAGCCTTTGTGAATCCGACCACTACTCTATGAATTCTAGAATGTGCCTTTTGCCTATGTGAATAATGAGTAAAAAGTGATTCTGAATATGAGAATTAATTTATATTTCTAATGTGAAATAATTCAATATAATTTATTAACATCTCAGCAAAAGCCGATATTTTTCTTTTACCAGTAGTATTAGTATCTTTATCAGTCAGAATGCAATTAAACTCTCCTGCTAAGATATTACCTTTTGAGATTTGAAAAATCTGATCTAAATGTTGTTTTACAGTTTTGACTCCTATTCCTGGAATCTAGTAAAAATTAATAAAGATATATTGTTTTCTGTTGAATTCTGTAGTTACTAAACAAAGTATACCCTTATCGTCCTTCTATTTGTCAATAATTTAGGCTAGTGTAGAGAACTTTTCCACAATATAGCTATTCCTCATTTTTAATATAATGCAAACTAGTTAGCAAAGAATAATATTTGATATTAAGTCTGTTTGTCTCTTCCAACAGTAAAAGTGTCTCTTGTAAGAATATAACTTGGGAGTCGAATACCTTTAAATATTTGTACAAACTTCCCCTCTTGCAACTATTATTTAACCAATTAATAGTGCTAGAAATGCATTTAAGATATGACATTTAACTTATAGATAAGTAAATAAATGATATTTCCATAAATTCTAATTTGTAACAAATGATAAAAAACACATCCTCTATCATGAACTGCCTATTGATTGACATACAGCCAATTTTTTTAAGAGATTAACCATGAATCTATCGATAATTGTTGTAGATACCCAAGAAAAGCAATGAATTTTGATATTTAGTAAACATATGCTTTTAAACCCCTACATTCCTCACATGGAGTCTAATACTCCTAGCTTGAACATGAATTTTGATATTTAATGATATGCTTTTAAACCCCACCATTCTCCACATGGAGAGAGTGGCCTAATGGTTAAGTTGTTTGCCTTACAAACACAAGGTGCATGGTTTGAGTCTCACAAGGGATAATTGGCTATGCTTACAATGGTTCGCAAGGGCACTTAGCCTAGTACTAACCTATGGAGTCTAATACTCCTAGACTGAACAGCTAAGCTATCCAAGCATTTTCTTCCATCAACTAGCATGAGACCAGCTCCCCTCTACTACTTAGTAAAGCAAGATCTTTACTATCAAGTACATAAACACAATTTAGGACCCAAAAGAGCTCATAAACACAAAAAGCTCTATATTCATTTTATCTGTTTATAATATTGATCATGAATAAAACAAAAGCAAATTATAGCTAGTTCTAATATATTGTATACAAAGATAGGCTATGTGCCCTAAAAACAAATCAGTTTCTCCATATAATCCTCTGTTGCCATTCAATGTGGTTGTAATAATATCATCTATTAAGTGACATACAACAATATAACAGTGATTAGTCATTTTTCATTTTTGATAAGATGTAACTATAGTATAGCAATGTCACCCAAAACAAACTAACTTAATATAGAAGCTACATTTTTATTTATCATTATTTTTTATTATATGATGTGATTAATAAGTTTCAAACACATGCAAAACATAAATGTGCCTGCAACTATTATTTTCAATGTAGACTCATACCCATAGTCATCTTCTTCTGGCTTTTTCCAGTTAGAGATCACCACAGTGGAACTCCAGTCCGCTAATGATTGGCAGCAGATTTTTACAGTGTCAAGTTGCCAGCCCAACACCCAACCTTGAATGAAGGCACACCCATTCACACATGTCTTTCAAATGCCACTTGACCACAGGGAGGACATGCAGACTCCACACAGAATGCACTCCAGCCAAGAATCGAACAGGAGTACCTCTTGCTGTGAGGTGACAACACTACCACTGCACCACTGTGACTTATAGCCATAGTCATCTAAAATATCCATAATACCCCTGACTTTATGCTGTCTTAAAAAGTAGTAAAACAGAGTATACACATTCAAAAGATTCCCATGTAAATACCCATATAAAAAAGCAAAAGAAATAATTTGTAACTTTAAAATTTCTTTCCAACTACAAATAGAAAACAAGACAGCACAGAACTGTATATTTAAAAACATAACCCACAAAAATCCCAGTTTCCCAATGCCCACAAAACCAAATCATCTTTGTCTCATGTACTCTCTTCCCTCTTTTTCCCTTCTTTTTGTCCCATTTATATATGACAAATTATAAGAGAATAATAACTTTAGACATCTTTAATGATGTCTTTATACATCAGTTTATTATTCAGAAATGAGCTACCTTCTCATCAAAAAAGAGCAAATCTTTTATAATGTGAAGAAACTAGATTGCAAAGTTGGCAAAATGACAATAACATCTAAAGATACAGAATTTTATGAAAATTTTGTTTTTCAATTTTAAATATGTGTTTCATTAAAAGAATGCTCAATGTTCCCCCCTTATTCTAAAATGTTCCTTCTGTGTGAATGTTCATAAAAAGATTGCCCATTCAGTTAATACATACTCATCAGGTCCACCTTATTTTCCAGTTAGCATATTGAACCCATAAACCAATCAGATTGGTGAACTGTGAACAATTCTAATACATCTCTGAGTGGGATGAGTAAGCTTGAGCTACTCAGGCTGTAAAAAATCAAGTTTTTAAACTAGAGAGGAAAGCTCAATCAAAAAGGAAAAACAAGAAGCAAATCCCTGGATTCACTAATCCTCCATGCAGGACTACTCTTGTCCTACACTGAAGCACCAGTTTAAGAGGAGGACGGCAGCGCACCATGCATATTAAGGAAGGTGCGCTGCCTGAACACCTAATGCTACAAGAAGCGTGGACGAGTGCATGGGGTGTGGCTGAGAGCAGAGCTCTCAGAATAAACATGTCCCTGCAAAGTAGAACAGAAGAATGTGTACATAAAAGAGTGAGACAGCACATAAGTGTCAGCATATCCCCACCAACAGTCCCCATGTGTTCAACAGCAACAGTACACTGAAAAAAAAAAATGAAGAAACCCTTGTAGTAATGTTTTTATAACTCTGAGTACAGCTAACCGTAGGTGCATGGGTCTGCCCATTGCATAGCTATGGCTAAAGCAGCATGAAAGGCTGAAGATGATAACAAGGAAGGTACAGCAAATGAAGCAGTATAGCAATAGCGTAGTGGTCAGAGCATCCAGCTAAGGAGGAGGCATTCCCAGCTCGAGTCCCACTGCACCACATACCATTTTCCAAGTGTAATCTGTATACAAACAGTTATGTACATTTTATTGCTGTAGAACCTACCAAATAATTAAATGTGAACTGGAGTACAGTATGAAATGCACATGTGAGCAGTCAGCACCAGAATGAATAAGTCAGCAATAAGCAGGCGTAAGCACAGATAAGTAGAAGTAAGCAAATGTAAGCAATAGTAAGTGTGTGCAAGTGCGTATGGGCAGGGTGAAGCACCGCCGACACAGATCAAGCAAAGGAGACGCTACCTGCATGTAACACACTGTGACCGGAAGTTAGCAGTGCTAACCACTGTGCAAACCCCCTCACAATCGCTTGAAAGTGCCTTAAGCACACCATATCAAATGGCTGGTGTTATGAGTGGGTCTTTGTACATTAACGGAGTCAGTCGTAGGTATCACAAAGCATACGTGACACACAAGGTTGGCTGATATGCACATAAAACACAGTACCCAGCAATACCAGTCAACATTACCGGATATGTAGCTAAAGAATTAGAGTTATATGTGTCCGTATGAATACCCATAACTATATAGATATATACCTCCCCTCTCTGTAGTACAAATGTATACATACATAGAAAGACATATAAATAAATACCCACAAATACAGATATACATATGCAGACACCCATACATCCACATGTCATTAGATATATATACAGCAATATGTATATATATATATATATATATATATATATATATATATATATATATATATATGTGTGTGTGTGTGTGTGTGTGTGTGTGTGTGTGTGTGTGTGTGTGTGTGCAGAGATATACACAGATATATACCTATGATAAGATACAGCACCCAAGAATGACATATGTTCACAGGCTATGCCAATGGAGGTGAAGGGCCCAAGCAAGAAACGTGTAACATATAGCATGACCTCCCCCCACCAGCCGGACAGAGAAAACATACAAACAAACCCACAAACAATGTAAACAGTCCACTGCTCCCATACCACAGGCAGTATACAACCAAGGGGGGGATACAGTGGACCCGTCAAATCTAATCTTGGAACAGAAACAGGAGCATCCCTTGTGGGACACCCCAAAAATTGTCATATTATGGGAGGAAGCCCGTGCAATGACCTATCAAGGCGGGGTGTGTACATACACGGAATACAAGGGTGGGAAAGCCTGATGACCCATGGGTCGAGACAACATACGAGATGGGTCCCATGAAATGGAGAGTGGGCAGTGTGTAGTAGTATATTTAGACCTGACCAGCACCCAGAGTAAGGATGCGTGCTGTAGAGGAGGTGCAGGTGGGGGAACTATGGGTAGCTAATTATGGGTCTAGGAGTGCAGGTGTTTGTTGGTGTGGGTCCATACGGACAGCCCCAGTGATGTAAGCAATAGTGGTCATTGGGCAGAGGTGCCTCCCAACGGGCAGCCAAACCCGCTATGACTCCCACTGCAGCAAAGTCTATTTTACATGGCAAAGAACGGAATAACCAGATGTAGATGTATATATTTCAAGGTATGTGTGTGTATATCTACCCATAGCTACATGGAGATACACCTCTTCCTCTCTGTAGTACAAATATATACATACAGAGACAGAATACATATAAATACCCACATATAGATATATACATATGCAGACACCCGTACATCCATATGTCGTTTGACATATGTATATATATATATATATATATATATATATATATATATATATATATATTTACAGCAATATATAAATATATATATGTATCCATACATATACAGAGATATATATGTATATAGTTATGTTTATATATATATATATATATATATATATATATATGTGTGTGTGTGTGTGTGTGTGTGTGTGTGTGTGTGTGTGTGTGTGTGTGTGTGTGTGTGTGTGTGTAAATATATACACACACACACATACATATATATATATATATATATATATATATATATATATATACCTAGGATATGATACAGCAGTTATGAATTACATATGTTCACAGGCTGTGCCAATGGGGGTGAGGGGTCCAATCAACAAATATGTAACACGTAGCATCAACCCCCCCCAGCTGCACCAGTGAAACATACAAACACACGATATAAGTAAACACACCACTGCTTCCCAGACTACAGGCAGGATACTACCAGTGGTAGAGACCCACCAAGTCTCATCTTGAAACAAAGACATGAATGTTCCTTGTGGGAAACCCAAAAATTCAATGATTTTCAGGTTTCCAGCCATTACATCGATGTCCAATGGCAGACAACGCATGCACCTGGTCTACAAGATAGGGGAAGCCTGATGATCCATAGGGTGAGAAAACATATGTGATAGGTCCTGAGAAGTGGGGAGTGGGTAGTGTGTACTAGTGTGGCCAGACCCGACCTGCACCCAGAGTAAGGAAGAGTACCGAAGTGGCTGTGCAGTATGGGAACTACGGGCATGTAATTTTGGGTCTAGCTGTGCAGGTGTTGGTTGGAGTGGTTCTATGTGGACTGCCCCAGGGATGTAGGCAATACTGCGCATTGGGCAGAGCCGACACCCAACGAGCAGCCACGCCTGGTACGAGTCCCATTGCAGCAAAGTCAAGTTTACATGGCAAAGGACAGTATAACCAGATGTGTTGTTGCAAACGCACTAAATTACACCAAAGAACACTTGGTCGCAACACCCCACTGTAGGCATGTAAGCCAGACTGATTGCCATCACAAGGTAGTATTGCTGTCCAGACCTCACAACTGTCCCTGCTATACACTCCGATATTAGGTCTGTCCCTCTCAATCCCCCTGAAAACTGGTGAGTGCTGAAGAAAAGGTGGTGATTTGCCCTTAATAAATAATGATAGTAATACAGAGTTATAGACGTTTCACATCAGAAATCCTATATAAATCCACATTCCCTTATTCTGCAAATGTTTCAGGTTAATACTACAAATATATAGAAAATGTCCCTTATTTTTCCTGATTATGTGAGGAGTTGTCCCTGATTCTGTTGAGGTTTCCTCTGATTGGGTGAGAGCTATGTTGCTGTCCTCACCCCCACCCAGGGGTGTGATTGTCCAGACCTACCCCCAAAAGCAGGGTATATACACAGCTGTTGCTGTAGAAGAAATGCCCAGCTGTGGACCTTTCCGTCAGCCATCCTGCACATCCCTGGACATGTCCCCTACTATAAGCCCCTCTGTGTGGACCAGTAACACCACATACCTATCGACCCCTGTTGCATTCGTAGTAATGTCCACAGTCACAAGGTGACACCCTCCACACAACTATATTGGCAGAATCTGGAACCCCCAACCCAGGTGTATTACCGCAGCTGCCCCAGACTACACATGTAAAAACACATGAAGGGAAAATCCAAGGACACTTGGATCACCACCTGGCGAAGTCCTCCACCACCCAACACTCCAGACCCCTACACCAACTACTGACACTGACAACTCTTGTCCTGCCTCACATACATATCCCAACACCCTGAGACTGCATTACCGCACCCCCACCAATCAGTTGAACAGCGTACTATACAGTTAAAATGACCCCCCTCCACCTACCCGTCTACACCTCCACTATTCACATCTACTCTACAACACAGGTATGGCATATGTAAACCTACCCCGAATACCTGAGTGTAGCCTAACCAGAAATGCTAAACCAGAATTCCACTTAACCTTACACTGACCTTCGTGAACAGTCATACCTGACATGTACATCTGACTTAAGCACATATAAAACCTACATGTACATGAAGTAGCGCGGGGGTATTTGGCAGCCAGCAGGAGTACGCCTGTGTGGGGGCACTACTCAGATTAAGCAAAGTAGAAGCAAACAGGTTCAAGAAACTGTAACCAGAGGTTAGCAGTGCTTACCATCACACAAACTCACACAAACCCACGTGTCCTGCCCAGCAACAAAATAAACTGCCTCTGCAAGGCTCGAACCAAGGACCCTGTACACTATAGTCACAGCAGTCACCCACTAAACCATCATAGCAAAACAGATGAATGAGGTATCAGCAAACTAATCCTCACCACAGGTAAATCAAAACAAAGATGTGAACTGAATCTATGTACAGTGTGAGGTGGTCTACCTTGCTACATAACATAAATATGTGAACTGGACTACTGCAGTAAGCATAGATGTGAGGTGTTATTGTAATAAAGTGTAGAAGTCCCCAGGTCCCTATACAGTGTATGTGCACATGAATCACGGATACCAGACACATAAAACCTGTAATGAAGAATATATTACTGCCAGAAGACAAATATAGTGCAAATTAACTGTTAAGCAATGCTAACCGCAGCATAGCTCAACTTAGTAAGAGTAAGCAATGTGTAGGGGAGCCAATCCAATCTGCCTACTGGTATACCCCTATAAGCACTGCCAACCTTAGGTAAACAGGTGTGCTCCTAGCCTAGCCTCTTCAAACCTGGCCAATCATGGGAAAGTGCAGGTAAATGGCTGTATATAAACCACACAGGCAGGAATATGTTCCATAAATGATGGTAGCTTCCTACTGCAGGCAGAATGGCTGGTGTGGGTGAAGGCACTTGTGTTAGAGTGCAGTGCTATTGCATCCAGGCGTCTTAACTCATGGTATGGCTCCTGGTACAACACCATGAGGAGAGACCACTGCAGGGCTAGTACCAGGGCTTGCAGTATAAAATGGAGGCCTGGGACAGTCTCACCCGTGACCTCACCAGTGCCACAGGTATACCCCAGGCTGGTGAGCAGGTCAGGCATCACCATGCTGACCTGAAGCGGTGGGGGAGGATGTACTGAAACAGTGGATCCAGCAGTCTCAGCAGGTGGCTAATGCCCCAGTACTGAGTAACTACCCATTCTACTAAGTAGTTAAGAATCGACTAGCTTGTGTATACTATGGATAGGTATGGCTACATATCATTGTATACCTCCTACATCTGCAGATGAGCAGGCTGTGAAACAGCAAACCCATGATGCTAGGTTGCAAAGGCTGCATTGTGAGGCAGGTTAGTATTCCTCTGCATGTACTGTCATAACAAATACATATAAGAGCATTAGAAAGTGTCGTACCAGTAGGAATACATGTGTAATATTCTCTGAATAATGGTATAACCCCTGGAGTGCTTCCAAGTACTCTTCTGTCATATGTAGTTGAACTGTTGCATACTGTAAACAGTACTGCTGTATTAAGCAGTGTTACCCACGCTGTGGTATGCAGATAAAATGTGTATGAAGGTCTGTATAACAATGTTGGAAGTGCCAAGAGGTCAGTCATATTGTACAAGTGAGGGAGACATAGATAGAAGACAGTAGAAAGCCTCACATCAATTCCCTGAAGGCACAGTGTTCTGTGATGTTAACTATAATTTTGTTGTCACACACAGCAGGGGTTTGAATCCTGAGAGTGCTAGTAAGCTGTATGCATAATCGTACCCCACAACTGTATGGATTTTGTTACAATGTTCAGATAGAAAGCTGTTTGTATAATTGCACCCAACAACTGTACAGACTTGGCTAGATTGTTCAGATAGACAGTTGTATGCATAGTCATACCCCACAACTGTTCCAGTCTGTCCAACATGTACAGATAAATGGCCCATATCACCAGCCTGGTACCCAGTTTCCCTGAAAAACCAATGTGAGGAACCCAGAAATGTAGGCAGCTGTTAATGACATATAACAGCAAGTCAAATGTTTACATAGTCATAGAATGTGGAAGAAAGACAAACCTGTCACTGTAGCACCTCACCCAAAGTGTATGACAGCAATACTCAACATATGTTGCATCAACACCTGCATCTTGTCACAGCTGTATGTAAGACACAGGTCTCATACATAATAATCTATAAACATACCATTGTACAATATAAGGCCATTGGGTAGTGTAATAATACTTGTGAGGGAAATATCACTGCAGTGACTAGGAATGTTGTGAAACTACAAAGATATGTCAGTTGTTAATTGAACACTCTCTCACCCCTACCATATTTGTGAAATAGCCCAATGACACTCTTCAACTGGTATGTGTACACTCCACACATTTGTTGGGACATATGTCCTAATGGATTATACATATTCACATTTGTTGCTATCCATGTGCCATGTTATAATACACCCATAATGCTGGCCTGTTGCCATCAATGACACTTGCATACTCTTGTAATGGCTACTGTTGTTCCATATATGCATGTGTGCTGCTTGCTCTGCAACTGTGTTACATCCAGCATGTCAGGTTAATGGGAATACCTATGCATGCTGTTATACCTAATCCTAAATGCTGTTGACTGTTACTAAACCATATCTGCCATAAACCGGTGACAACACAGCTCGTATGGGAAGGCCAGTCCCAGCCAACCCACCTGTCCCACCCCAGCTGGCCATGGCACTGGGCACCAGTACATCTGGGGCCCAGGCCTGGGACTTCCACCTCTGTGGGTACTCTGCCACCTTTGAGAGGAACCGCTGGAGGGGATGGGGCTCCCCCCCCCCCTCGGAGCAGGCGTGGAGGGGAACCTGTCATCGGTCAACCGGTCCAGGCCGTGGTGCATTGGGAGCTCGATCTGGAGTATCGAAAGCAGCTACACCAGCTTGAGGGCTGAGTGGCCCTATTAGAGGATGAACCTGCCCCTCCTACATAGCTCTCAACACAGCCACCTTCGGGGCCATGAAGGTGTAGTGGTAACTGGCCATGGGTGGGGACATCAGTCCCACTATTTCCAGTTGGGGGCTCATGGGCTTGCGACTTCCACACACCCCTCCCTGTATAAGGTGTTTACCCCCACCTGTGTCATATACCGGCCATGTATGCATCTTGTGTGTCTTGTCTGTTAACCTACCCAACCTCCCTCCCCAGATATACCTACTACCCCTCCCCAACATCACACTCTCATCTGAAAAATAAAACAAGGGCAATCTGTTCCCACAACAAAATCATGGCCCAAACATAGCTGTCAGTCTTGCACATGTGTCCACTGGACACATGTAATCTGGTCTGTTTGGCATCACAATGAATATATGCTGTCCTCAGCCCTTTCCCAGGGGCTTGAGGGTCCAAATGTACCTGCAAATATAGTGTATATGCACAGCTGTTGCTGTAGAAGAAATGGGCAGCTATGGACCTTTCCCATACCCTTCCTGCACATGCCTAGCTGTTGTCCCTACTGTCTTTCCCTCTTTGTACCCCATTTGTCACCAGTTTCCTATCAACCCCTTTTGCTTTAATGTCAAATACATTACAGTGGGGGTACACAGCAGTCAGCACCCTCAAGCAGCAGTAAGCATGTTTGCGTGGGCTTGCGCGGGGGTAAGCTATGTCCAGACAGGTTGAGAAATCAGAAGCTAACTGACTGCATGAAACCATAAGCGGAGGTTAGCAGTGCTTACCGTCACGCAGATCCACGCAAACCCACTGACAATTGCATAAAAGTGCCTTAATCCCTCTGTAGCCAACGTCCGTTGTTCTGCCCAGCAACAAATTGTAATGCCACAGCAAGACTCAAACGCAGGACCCTGCACTCCATACAAAAAGAGATCTACCACTAAACCATAGCATATATACATAACCTCATGTTTTCACAAACATATCATCCCGCACAAGCAGTCAACAGTACAGGAAATGTACTAATATCATACCACACAACCACTTAATGTAAGAAGTCGGGACAATGTGTGCCAAAATGTGGGTACAAGTATGGATATATGGTAAATACTGCTCTAAGTAAAATGTTGCTAGTCACACAGTGATATGTATTAGAACACATATCTTGAAGGAGATGAAATCTGAAACACAAAAGTGTTGATGTGTTACCGACTACAGTCCTGTGATGATCAATGTCAATTGCCAACAGAATGAGGTACAGGCCAAAAATATGATCCGAACATGCATGGACATATGGACAGATATATATCTGGAATATATATATATATATATATATATATATATATATATATATATATATATATATATATATATGTACATATAAAGATATCTATAGATGTATATAAATATAGCTATATATAGAAATGTGTATAGCATTACTACATGGGAACAAACACTTGAACCACTCACTACAACATAACAGACCAAATGCACTGTTAATGGGGGTGGGGACTCAAATGAGGGATACCTGGTAATTAGTGCTCTGTTACCCCCCCCACAGCCCTAATGTACCCCATTTGTCACCAGTTTCCTATCAACCCCTTTTGCCTTGATGTCAAATACATTACAGTGGGGGTACACAGCAGTCAGCACCTTCAAGCAGCAGTAAGCATGTTTGCGTGGGCTTGCGCGGGGGTAAGCTATGTCCAGACAGGTTGAGAAATGAGAAGCTAACTGACTGCATGAAACCATAAGCGGAGGTTAGCAGTGCTTACCGTCACACAGATCCATGCAAACCCACTGACAATTGCATAAAAGTGCCTTAATCCCTCTGTAGCCAACGTCCGTTGTTCTGCCCAGCAACAAATTGTAATGCCACAGCAAGACTCGAACGCAGGACCCTGCACTCCATACAAAAAGAGATCTACCACTAAACCATAGCATATATACATAACCTCATGTTTTCACAAACATATCATCCAGCACAAGCAGTCAACAGTACAGGAAATGTACTAATATCATACCACACAACCACTTAATGTAAGACGTCGGGACAATGTGTGCCAAAATGTGGGTACAAGTATGGATATATGGTAAATACTGCTCTAAGACACTAAAAAGGTTGCTAGTCACACAGTGATATGTATTAGAACACATATCTTGAAGGAGATGAAATCTGAAACACAAAAGTGTTGGCATGTGTTACCGACTACAGTCCTGTGATGATCAATGTCAATTGCCAATAGAATGAGGTACAGGCCAAAAATATGATCCGAACATGCATGGACATATGGACAGATATATATCTGGAATATATATATATATATATATATATATATATATATATATACATATGTACATATAAAGATATCTATAGATGTATATAAATATAGCTATATAAAGAAATGTGTATAGCATTACTACATGGGAACAAACACTTGAAGCACTCACTACAACATAAGAGACCAAATGCACTGTTAATGGGGGTGGGGACTCAAATGAGGGATACCTGGTAATTAGTGCTCTGTTACCCCCCCCCCAGCCCTAATGGATATGCTGTGCAATCCAATACCCAGCACATACATATTTTGGCTACAGGACCCTCCGTGACACAGCCACAATGCTTTCACAGTAAGCCAATTCACCTGTACATGTCAGGGCAATATCTGTAACATAACATGCAGAAAAGTCAGTCTAATGTAGGGAATGCACAATGTGGAAGGGGTACACATCACAATGGTTCAGATATGCACACACATCTTTACATTGACAAATATGTTCAGGTATATACAAATATATGTCCATATACATATATATATATATATATATATATATATATATATATATATATATATATATATATATATATATATATATATATATATATATATATATATATATATATATATATATATATATATATAGATATATAAATAAATAAACATATATATATATATATACATATACATATGCATATACACAGACAATAAGTATTAATAGCCATACATATGAAGGAGTAGTGTGGAAGTACTGGGTGCAAAGTATATCGCTCAGCCACAAGCCCTGTAACTGGTATCTGTGAAATGTGCAGTGTGGTAACCTGTCTTACAAATGAGAAAACTTACATCATACATATACCCACTCACAGTTCAAAGGACATGACACGACACACAGGTATGCATACACAGACAACCTTTATTTGTGTACTATACAATAATGTATGCCATTACTTACAGCACATGAGGTCTGACATATGTAATCAGTGATGAATGCAAGGCCCACACAAAACAGTAGATGCAAGCAATGTGGATATATAACATACTATGCTGTCCAGGCCTAGGCCTTCAATCAGTACAACAGTAGACAAAGGAT
The DNA here is from genome assembly GCF_019279795.1 of Protopterus annectens. Taxonomy (NCBI): domain Eukaryota; kingdom Metazoa; phylum Chordata; order Ceratodontiformes; family Protopteridae; genus Protopterus; species Protopterus annectens. Next base: position 584,183,552 of record NC_056728.1, read on the forward strand.
TTGCCTTCAAGATAGGTAACAATCAACAATTACTGATGTATTCCAGCAGCCTCCAATTACACCCTGTAGTCAAGCCCTAGGGGTGAATGTAATAGTTGTGGTAATGTCAATGTATCAGTCAAATGTATGGACCCTGACCAATATATTTTGTGGGAGTCCACAATATGACTGGGATGGTAGCAGGAATGCTAGCAGTAAATAATGATAGGCCATTACCCAACGACCCCATAACAGGACAAAGCCTGCCATATATGTGGAGGCCAGAGGATGGCACACAGGGCCATACTTGTAATATTTCTGGTACACATCCTGGATATTGCTGGTGTTACAGAATTTGTTGCAACATACCCTTATGCAGGAATATGACATCAGAAACACAAATGGATGTAGCTCTGTACTGATAGCATGCAACAGACAGACTGCCAGTGATATATGTAGGGCAAGACCTGTGTAGTGCATAGACCAAACCAACCACAGAATCCACTGGCCATCATGTGGATAGGCCCACAGTTGAGAGCTATGGATACAGACTGCATTCCATCCTTAGCAACTATGTACACACAAACACTGCAAGACCAGCAATATACAATGCACATATGAACACTACTCACTCTGTCTGTAGGTCTGGAACCCCATACAAATGTGTAACTGGTGTCTGCAATTCCTGCTGTAAGAGGTATTGCAAACTGCTGTCATTAACACTGCTGCCCACATACAGGAAGGTTGTCCTCCATACTGGGAAGGTTAAGGGACAACACCCACATGAGTCAGTATTTTATAGTACTGGGTTGCCATGACAGTGGTTATCTGAAGTACTACACAGCAGGCTGCATGCAGTTAGCAACTGTTGCACACTGATTGGTGCAGAGCCCATAACCTGATCATGTGCATCACTTACAAAAGCCATGCTGCAATCCATTCAAACCAGCTCAATCACTCTAGTGGAGAGAGAGAGAGAGAGAGACAGACAGACAGAGACAGAGACAGAGAAACACAAACACACAGTGAAAAGAAGTATAAAACGTAAACTGTAAACAACAGGCAGTCACAGCTGTCAGGAAAAAAAAAATGACAGGCAAGTAAAACATATATGTATGCAACTCAAAGTAGTATGTGATATATGATAATAGGAAATATGATGTGGAATGTTGATATGAGCCATCTGTAGTTGTCCTTGTAATGACGTTCTGCTGAACAACTGCTCTGGAAAATACTGTCTGTCCCTGTAGGCAGTGGGACATACCCGCCAACTGTTTCAGATCAGCAAGGAATAACAAAGAATTAAGCCATAATATGTGTGTTTGGTATGTTAGTGTGGGCAATAGCTGGTGGTGGAAGTACTGCCGTCATGATAGACACATGGGTGTCAGAGCACACCACACGTAGGATAATCATGTTAATGTCTAATGCAGCATGCACAAAAGCCATAGGTGTATAATAGGCTTACCAGCAATCTCTCACCACATATATTACCCTAATGTTAGTCTGTGTTCATATGTGACACCTGGATGTGTTGCAGTAAGGCAGAACAGTGCAGCTGTGAATGAAAGGTAGTTACAGAATGTGGACTAGATGTTTGTATGCAACCCACATAAACATAATTATCTGTGTGATATATAATTAGACAGGTATGTCTACAGATATACAAACAGTCATATAGATGTAGGTATACAAACACCCACAAGATATATCTACACATATATGTATACGTATGTATGGATCTACTACACAAAAATGAAAGCCCATTACAACAGAACATAAAACACCGAGAACACATGCACAAAACCACATAACACCGAACACTCACAACAACGAAACTCAAAATCACAAAACTATAAAACACATACAAAATACACACACACACACACACACACACACACACACACACACACACACACACAAACCTGCCCCAAATACCCTAACACAACAACCTACAATAGAGATAGGCAGGGGGCAAGCTCCCTGCACCCACCACCCCCCCACCCACCTACATTAATATTCTAACTCCGAGATCGCACAGACACACAAGGCAAACTCACACCCACACATTACAGTCCCTCACACACACACACACACACACACACACACACACCACAGTCACAACGCACACTTACACAAACCAATACCCCTCAAAAATACACTTACACATCCATAATTACCTGTAACCGCAACACCAGAAACGCTAACTCAAAATCAAGTAATGTCGGGATTTTGAATTTCGCACTTCTGGTCTTTTGGTGTTATGCGGTTTTGTATCTGGTCTCGGTGTTCTGGGTTTCAATCTTCTAGGCTTTTATGCTTTTAAAGTAGACCCGTATATATATATATATATATATATATATATATATATATATATATATATATATATATATGGTGGCACTGACAATGGCATGCAGGTGAAATAGTCTGTAATAGGCCAACAGAGATAGTGTCCCCACAGGGAACATGGCTACAAAAACATAACACAGAGCATGGCACAAACACATAGCACAAAGCTTGGTACAATACAATATATGTCCCAATGGTAGGTAAGCAGCCGATATACAAATTGCATTCTATGAACCATTTTTTTGTAGCTGATATGGTGGGGCAAGACACAGATGTGTATTAAGAACTATGGTAACTCTGCTGTATAGTTACACTGACCTGTTTCCGTCTTTATGTCTTCCAGGGAGGATGCCCCATATCCGTCTTCTGGCCTACAGTGCTGCAGAGACCAAGATGATAGTATCACATTTGGTGCAGCACTATGACCAGCTGTTCGTATGGACAGCCCAAGACCAGCAGGAGAGGACCACCCTGTGGAACAAACTAGTCCACAGGGTCAGTGATGTCAGACTGCATAACCGCAGCTATGAGCAGGTCTGGCATCATTGCAGTGACCTGCTTCACCATGTACGTCAGCGTGCTGCTGCTGTATGGGGAGACCACCTCACAACATGGGGGGACAAGCCATCCATCCACCCCTCACCCGTGTAGAGGAGCTACTCAGGATCCTTGTGGCACCTGCCCACCTGCAGCACCAACAACTGGCAGGGCGCATTGTGGCGGTGGGAGCTACCAACACACTGCCTGAGGACCGTGCAGGTAAGGCCTCAGGGCACATCAGTACACCACTCATGTGTATGCATCTGCATCTGTACAGGTACATCATGCAAATCTGAGATGTCATATACATAGTCAGTTGCTGTGTAGTAGTAATAAACAGACATGCATAAGCTGTAGCATTGTGGACCCCTATTGTAGATGTAACATAATGCTACACTCACCCTTTATGAATGCCACAGCTGTGGCCACTGACAACAACATTCTCACACTCTTATGTAGGTCCCTCCAGGATACCACCACAGCAGCAGCCTGTAGCCAGTGAGTATGGTTCATGTTCATGCATGACAAGACACTGTGCATGTAATGGCTATGGGATATTCCATGCACACATCTAACACACCTACCCATACTGCATGCTGTACACGTTCACATTTTGTTGTTGTGAAATGCACTGCGTCACAGTAGTGACCATGCTGGGGTATTGTAAGGGTACAAGAGACACATGCAAGATACCTAACATCCTGTCATTGTGCAATGTGTCCACAGGGATGGGGAGTATGGCAGGACACATGGCCTACAGTAGGGAAATGTGTGAAACACCACCCTCATGGCTGTAACTGCACACAATCAGGTTATGTAACTGTGGCAGATGTAACCCTGACCCCACAGCAATAGTGACAGCAGTGTGTGCACTCCAAGGGATGTGTACATGAGTAGACCTTGCAACCATGCAAGGTTCTGGGACTTATGTAGGGTACCTCCCACAGCCATGGTAAGGTCTGGTGGGTGTCAGTGTAATAGTCCTGTACTGGTCATACATGCACTGCTGATGTTGTGTTCTGTAAAGGAAACATCAGGCATTCACAAAATATATCTATTCACATATCATCCCAGGTATGAGGTGCTGTAACACACAGGGCTGTGAGCATTGGAACTGACATAACAGACACAGTACTACATAAGTAGCAATGTTTTTTACACCTGTGTGGTATGGTGCACAGTACAAGGCAGGGTGCAGAACAGGTCGACAGCAAAACCTTCGTACATGGGTGTAGTGTTGACAAGGGGTAGGGCCATCACCTACCAACACAGCCCATGCATCATACACATATATACTGCTGCTGTGATGAGGTCATTTTGGTTGTACTGCATGCTGTTGAGCACCATATGTAATGCATGCTGACAAAAGGGTAATGGGAGGACTGTGTGTACAAAAGGTGTGCAACTCCATATGTAGGTGTGTGTGGGGGGTCTTGAATGTGTGTAAGTGCAATCTGGTGAAGTGTAGTCGATGCATGTCTGATGTGTGTGTACATGTGTGTCTGTTTGTGCGGGTGTCCATGTATGCACAGGCAATTGTGGGATTGATCACATGGCAGTACTTCTCCTTGGGATTGTGCTGTAGATGTAGTGACACATGAGACACCAAGACAGCCTGTTTGATATGTGAACACAGGACAGCTGATAGCATAACAAGGTCTGTAGCACAGAACATGCATTGGAAGGGAAAGTACATACCAGGTATACACATCATAATGCTAGCAGCAGATGGATAAATGGCTACCCACATATGCAGCACTACTAATGTAATGGGGAATTACCAGACCACATCAGTGAGTCTATCCAGGTATTACTGTTGTCCTCATGATGGGTTGATTGTGCAGCAGATGGGGCATGGACTGATCAAGACTGTAGTATGGGGCTCCGATGTGTGACATATGTAGTGAATATAGCAGCCCCAACCATTTAGGGGCCATGTACATTATAACTGAACATACACAGGGTATTACTGGATGACAGCAGTGAGGCCATGCACTACCTACTCCACCAAAGTCAGGGAGGTGATGGAGTAACAGGTCATGTGTTGTGATCACATGTGTAGGAATGGAGAGGTCTGATATGTTAATGGTTAGTATGAATGAGTGTATGTTAGCAAGTCCCATGCAGGATGGGGAACATCTGTAACTGACTGTGGGACTGTCTGTATACCAAGGGTAAGGGGGTTAGTAAGGTGGACTGTTAGTGTTTGTGGGTGTATATGTGTGTGTGTGTGTGTGTGTGTGTGTGTGTGTGTGTGTGTGTGTGTGTGTGTGTGTGTGTGTGTGTGTGTGTGTGTGTGTGAGTGTGCGTACTGTTATGCAATGCTGTACAGGTCTTAATATGTGTGTTTGTTTCCCCCACAGGTGGCAAAGTGGGTCAGGTTCCCTCTTGCATGAAAACTGAGGTAGGTGTCCGTACAGACACCAGTGATGATGATGATGGTACTGGTGAGGCACAGGTGGGGTTGTCAGAGGCCGACACTGTGCCTACATGTGTCATCACCCTCTTAGCCACCCCAAGCCTGCACACAGTTGCAGTGCCCCTATAAACCCCATCACATGTGGCCATAGCAGAAGGACAGTTGGCAGTTGGTGCCAGTGACTAGGAAGGTGTGGCATTCATGCCAACTGTGTTGGGTCACAGTTGGCCTAGCTAGATGTCTGACAGGCCACCACATCGGCAGATGTACCATGGTGCTCGTGGGAGGGCTGCTGGTCATCATACCCCTGACAGAGGCGCAACAACTGGTACCACCAGGAGCATGTTTCAGGCTGTAATGGAGGCACAGGTATGTATGGACATGCACACCAGACAGGGCTTGAGGCTGCAGAGGGCTGCTTTCTCATCTGTAACTGGCAACCTCCATGACATTGCTGCTGCCTTCTGTTAATATACCGAGGTCATGGCAAGACAGTGGAGTGAGATGGTGGGCCTCCTTGACTGTGGAATGTCTGTGCTTGAATGTGTGGTGGGAGTGGTGCAACACCCGCGTGAACATAGGCCAGAAACACCAGCAGCTGGTAGTCAACATGGATGTGCCATGCCAACAAGCTCCTCCCGTAGTGGCAGTACCAGCCCCAGCACACCACTGAGGGTGCTGTCCACACCACACCACAGCAGTCCTCGAGCACGTGGCCCTGGCCAGTCCCAGGTGGGACATGGTTCCAGCGGACACCTGTCATCATCAGGGGAGAGTAGCACTTCAATGTCTGTACCTGCACGTGCCCATAGAACCCCTGGCAGGCACAGTCAGCTTGTCCGTGGCTGGAGGCACTGAACTGCACACCCTGCCAGGTACGGTCTGCAGCTGTCCGACAACACCTGCATAGGGTGGCCACATGGCAGGACTGTGTGCATGCATACCCACACACTATGCAACCACACCTAGGGTGACCCCATACCTACAAACACCACATCACCATGCCTCAATCATTGAACAAAACCCCTCACCCACACTCACAGTGACACATATATGGAACACCCTTGGCCTGTGGCAAACCAACAACACACCCTGTGCATATGATGATACCTGTGCCACTTCCCTGTCATCCATAACATCGATGTAGGGACAGGCTAACATGGTTCTAATGCACACAGTGACTGTTATAGTGTGCTGTAATGTACTGCAGTGTGAGATGTTGTCAGGGGTAATGTGTAATGCATACATGTCAGGTAGTGTAGCCATGCAGCTATGATGCATTTCAGCTGTCAGTGACAGTGATTGATATCTCCATAATGTTATCCATTTGTGTTGCAGGTGTACATGTGTCAGCAGGAGGACGGTCTGCAGTCATATTTCACAAGAGTATGGCACTGTTGTGACACCATGGTGACCGCCCATGGGTGATAACCTCAGTCCCACTGTTACCACTAGGGGGCTTGTGGGCTTCCGATATCCCAACACCCCTCCCCATCAAGGTGCTCACTTCCCACATGTGTCATATACTGCCCCTGTATGTGTCTTGTGTGTTATGTTTGCTAACCTTCCCATCCTCCCTCTCCAAATATAACCACAGCCCCTCCCCAACATTCCACTCCCACCTGAAAACATAATGGAAGGGCAATATGTTCTCACGAAACAATCTTGCCCCATACGTAGCTGTCCATTCTGCACACGTGTCCACTGGACACATGTAATCCGGTCTAATTGGCATCACAATGCATTTATGTTGTCCTCACCCTTTTCCCAGGGATTTAAGGGGCCATATCTATCTCTAACTGCAGTGTTTATGCACAACTGTTGCTGTAGCAGAAATGGACAGCTATGGACCTTTCCTACACCTTTTCTGCACATGCCTAGCTATGTTCCCTACTGTCATACCCTCTTTGTGCCCGCTTTTTCACCACTTTCCTAGCAACCCTTATTTCCATTCATTTTAAAGAGGTTAGTGTGGGGGTAAGCGGGAGAGTTCTGGCCAGCAACAAAATAAACCGCCTCTGCAAGGCTCATACCCAGGACACTGCACACCATACACAAAGTGATTTCCCACTAAACCATGGCAGATGTACATAACCCTGATGTTTCCACAAACATATCATCCAGCCCAGTCATTCAACAGTACAGGGAATGTATTGCAACATATAGATGTATGTGTGTGTGAGTAAATATATTAATATCTAAACAGGTACAACATATTGATGTATGTAGATATATGTATATCTATATCTATAGGGATATATACATATATAAATATATCTGAACATATACACATGCAAATGCCTACATCTATGGATATATATGTCAACATCTACATGTGTCAATATATACAGCAGGTCATGTATATGTCAGCAGATATATACATGTGCATATATAGGTGTATATGGACAGATATCTGGTGATAACAATGGGGATATAACAAACTCATATATGTCCTCATGCAACATTAATGGCATTGAGAGGCCCCACACAATATATGTCTGGTACAAATAGGTATACTCCCCCCAGCCAAGCACGTCCCTCCTGAAATACAGTAACAAGTGTTGCAGATCCCATAACACAACATGGCCATCCCTAGGATACAGATACATAGACAGATATATGCAGATACAGGCATATATATATATATTTATTTATATACATACATACATATATATATATATATATATATATATACATACATATATATACATATATATGTAAGTACACATACACACACAGAGATATGTACAGTACAATGCATATGTAGTACGTGCACACAACTTGAGCAGCCAGTATTCCTACAGTCACCACCTTAACAACTGGAGACTGTATGAGCCACCCATATGAATGACATTCATAGCCTGCAACACATAGTTACAGAGATATCAAAGGGTATAACACCACACACAGGTGCCCATAAATGATTGTGACAGCTATATTTGTGTACTATGACAGTTGTATATGCCATGTCATATAGCCGTTTAGACACTGGCATCCATATGAACAGTGTAATGCAACTGTGAAACAGTTATACTGAGACAGTAGTCTGGTAAGGTTGACACATGTTGCTGTCCAGGCCAAGGCCTTCTAGTAGTACAATAGTAATGACAGACTGGCCCACAGCATACCAGACAATCAACAGTACGTAATGCAGATGTATAGGTCAGCAGCCTCTATCTACATTCTGTACACAATCCCTAGGGGGTACAGACCCCAGTTGACACAATGGGATATATCTGTTACATAACAAGGCATAACTGACACCATCACAATCACACAGACAAACAGAACAGTCCAAATGGCAGGCAGCAGTAGGCCTGCGCTTACCCATAGTGGCCTGTATGGTAATGTACATCCAGATGCCTTAAAGCAGCTTACCCCAGATACTCACACATGTTGTCACAGCCTAGGTTAGTCATGGTGCACCCCCCCGTACACTCACAGTAGGCCATATACCATGGTTACGTACACTTGCATCTGCAGTGCGTTAGGGCACACATGTATTATGTAGGTGGAGCCCACACATATATGGCCCCAACCACCCAGTATGTGTGGGGGACATGACAGCAATGGAGGGATGGCAGGAATGACAGCATGACATACACACAGCCCACTACATAACAAACCCTGGCAGCATGTAACCTGTGTCAAGCCAGGAATGGAGGTGGAGGACAGAGTCTGGAACACAGGCACATATGTGTACAACTGTTGTCATACAGTAAGCAAGTTATGTAAATGTGTACAAATTTGGACGGATATATGTGTGTAATGATATGTATATATGTTTGCCATATGTCCTGCACATGGGGTGGAGCCTTACCTCAGCCCCAATAGTCCCAACCTCTCAGTGCAAGCCGATGTCATGTATGTATTGCAGGTATATTTGTAGACTATTGCTGCTGTAATACCGAGTGTCTTCACAGACATGGTGTGTGTGAGAGGCCACATCTGCTGTGGACATGTGCGCCATTGGCTACTGACAGACATCCTAAGTTCATCATAGTACAGTACCACTGCTAGCACAGTAACGCCCCTGTGGACTACAGCTGCAATACGCCCAATATATGTGAACAGTCTCACACACACTGGTCAGTCCAGGGATATACAGAGAACTCCTTTATGCAAGACATGTGGACCAGGCCTGTCAATGTGGATGTTAACAGCCATGTAGATGGGTATCACATGTAAATACTAGTATACATTTGCCCCCATAGATTATACATTCATACACCCCTGTCTGTCCTAACACATAATAACTGCTGGCACAGAGGTGCCATGGCCAGATACTACCCATTAGTTAGTGACATACATCAGAACAGCATCCCACTGCTTTGTCTGACATACATGACTGTCATGGTGGCCCAGCAGAAGTACATCTGGCAAGTATCTGGACATGTCATCTCACTGGATAAGTACAGTCATGTGCTAGGCATGTAACAAAGCACAGTGCTAGCTACAGGCAGACTGACTCAACACTGGGCTACATCTCCCATGTTGGGATACACATGTACCTGCATAGGTAGCAGGCTCTACAGGCATGTCACATCACAGAGTAACAGACACCTGTGTGAAAGTGAATAACCACAACCTATGTGAGCACAGTCATAGCCACATATGGTAAGCTAGCATACTATTACAATATATGGACTGTCTGACCTACACCATCCTCATATGAGTAACTCACACAACACCCCTACGTATACTGGGCCGCTAGACAGTGTGGTCCGATGCCTGTCTATGGTATGGGACATGTGTGTGTTTGCCCCAACAGACATGTCAGATGTTAGGGTGACATACAGTGGAGCAGCATGTAACATCAGATAGGACAGGACTTGGAACAATGACATCTACAACAGTCTCTACACAGGCCAAGGTACATATTCACTATACACACACTGTCGACAATAACCAGACTTACACATACCTCAGTACTGTACACACAATCACATAATGTCCAGGCTATGTCCTCAGTTATAACCCCTACTATACATAACATGTGCAGCAGTCTGATATCTCACTGGCTTTTTATCAGATATGCTGTCAATGACTATGGAGTACGGAACATATGCACACCCCACTGCATGACATATGTACAATGGTTGACAGAGTTGTGGCTGGAGGCACAAACACAGAGCCAATATTGACATGTCACTGTTATATCCTCATACATATACTGTTGTAACAGCATTTGTTGCACCATATGTCCTATGAGGGCTGTGACGTCGGTACCTCTCCCGGCTGTCACCATCTACTGCCTGCTATCCTCACACTACCTTCTGCATTCCACAGATAGGTGCACCGTAGCTGACACATGAAACCAAAGGCACAACACTGCCCAGTCTGTGGATGACCCTGCGGATGGGGACCGCTCATATACATGGGACTGACATGGCAGGTATTGCGACATGTACGACAGGCATATCCAGACAAACACTGTTAAACCAATAGTACTCCACATGCAGTATAGCAGCACTTACAGTCTGTAGTCAGGTCAGGCACATCCCCCTCCTGTTTTTTGCCCTCTTTCCACAGTGTATGTTGTTAGAGGTAAATCCCCAATCCATCTGAGATGCTGTTTGTCAAACAACAGATCGAGTTCCTGCTCACAGTGACTGTAAAGGTCCAAAACCACCATGTTGTTCCTAGGTATTGGAGTGTGCTTCCATGCAATTGGCTATGGGCCTGTTACCACAGCCTGTCCACATGCAATCAGCTAGGGGAGGGTTGCAATTCATGCAGAGGCCATCAGCTGATCATGAGCATCACTTACATTACACATGCTGCTGCCTAAGCATAGCAGGTGTGGGTCTCCAAATTCACTGGAGAGGGAGTGGGGAAGGTAGACAGAGGCAAATACATGTCAGGGAGGGATGGTGGAGTAAAACAGAAACATGTGTGTGTCACACACCTACCAGCACAGGGTATCAAACCCCCAACAACTATGTAGTGCTATCACAGTTCAATGCAGTTATTGGTTGTGCCATATGGGTTACCTGCTGTGGAGCACTCAGAGCATATCTGTGATGATGAGTGACATCTGCAACAATGATATGGTAGATATACGGTAGGTGACGTACACGTGCTTGTCTGCATGAACAGCTGCCAGCATCAACACAGGCACACTCACACAGTGACGCAAACACCTTGACACACTTGGCAGGGCCAGGAGTGCAACTCATCACTAATGTGATTGCCACAACACATCGATGTCTAGGTATCACATGCACCACACAGGTCATACGGAAGTCGTATGGGCATAGAGTATGATGAGGTGTCAGACATCAAACAGCATGCTTCAGTATGCCCTGGGGGGTTGTAGTGAGTGTGTATGTGGTCAGATGCACCATACAACACACACACGGACACAGAGGGTGCCAGTCCTGACATACATGGGTGCATGTCTGCACAGGTGTGTGGTGGTAAACTGTGCCAGCAGGCTTTACAAGAGTAGGGAATGGGTATACCTTGGCATCAGGCCACATGACGATCGCCTGCATTTTGCCTCAGGCCTGTGGTTTCTGCATCTGCCCACAAAGGTGGGTATTGCATCCCCCATCCAGTCACCTGTGTGACTATTGTGTGTGGCCAATGCTGTGCATCACTTGCCATGTATATGTTCCTTACTCCATGACATGGAAGGTGTCTGGGATGTGCACACCTCCCACATGGATGTACAGTGACATGTGGAACTGTACCTGGGGCCCATGTTGTGAACACAGATTATCATTGGATGTGCCAATCTTGCCCACTTGTGGCAGGAATTGGTAATGGGCAGCCGGTTTATCTGCACCTACATTGATAGCATGCTAACAGCATTCTCTGATGTCAGTGTCATCTGTCCATACAGGGCATGTTAACAGGCATGGTATGTCCATTGGGAGTTGCATATGAAGGCACCACTGGTCCTGCAGGTTTCCATTTGAGAACATTGTGGAGGTGCACTGTCTGCATGTATGTGCATATTGGACAGATGGCCAGGGTGACATGCCCTCCGTAGCCCACTGCTATCACTGCAGAGTTATTATCAGTGACCAATATGCAGTATACTACCCACATATTGGCTGTTGCCTAGGCATGTGTGTATGCTCTGGGTAATAGGGGGGTTGCTAACTGTGATTGGCTGGCCTTGATGTCACATGTCTGGGTATGGCTTTGCACACCTGCCTCTCAACTAATTTACATCTGGTATCCCTGCATGGTTGACATGGTGATATATAGTAGGGTCACCATAAAATAACTGAGCAAAACCCCCTCCTCATTTGCCACAGGTGTCACACACTCACAGCCACCTCTACACAGGATACATGTTACATGCACACCTGTCATATCTGGGAGTAGAACCCCTACCTAACTAGTTTATCACACTACAGCACGATGCACTTATAATACACGCCATGGACATTACTGGTGTACCTATTCCTCAAAGGTGTATTTCACAATGAATGACATCAGCAGGGTTACCAAAGTAGGGCATTTCAACTGTACAGTGAGTGACTAGCCTAAAACACATTGCTCCCCACACAGACAGTGAGACACACACAAAACATCCACAACTGACATGTGTGGGTATAGAACCCTTGACCAAGGTCAATATCACACTACAGCATGGGGCTGTTATAGGATACACCACAGGGATTACAGAAGAACTGCTTCCCCAAAGTTGTATTTCACAATGGATGACATCAGCAGGAGTGCCACAGAAGGGCATTTGAAATATACTGCGAGTGAGGAGCCTATAATGCATTGCTCCATACACACACATTGAAATACACACAAAACATCCAGGGCTGCCATGGGTGGGGATGGAACCCTACCACTGTTCTAAATCACACTAGAGCAGTATGAGGTTACAGGACGGGCTACACTCTTCCCAGAGGTGTATGTCTAGGTGAGTGACATCAGCAGCCTTGCCAAGGTTGGGTATATGAATTGTATGGAGTGTGTGTAGCCTAAAAAGGCATTGCTCACTACACAGTCAGAGACACGCATACAGATGCACACACACAGTTGTCAGGTCTGGGGTTAGAACACCTACCCAACCAATTTATCACACTACAGCAGTACACAGTTACAGGACACGCTACATAAATTACTGGGTGTGACATTCCCAGGGGTGTATTTCTAGGTGAGTGACATCAGCAGGCTTGCCAAAGGTGAGTATATGAATTGTACAAAGTGTGCGTAGCCTAAAAAGCATTGCTGTCTACTCAGTCAGATGCACACACACACACACACACACACACACACACACACACACACACACACACACACACACAGTTGCCAGGTCTGGGGTTTGAACACCTATCTACCTACATTATCACACTACAGTGGTATGGAGTTACAGGACATATTACAGTGATTACTGGGTGTGACATTCCCAGAGGTGTATTGCTAGATGAGTGACATCAGCAGGCTTGCCAAAGGTGAGTATTTGTATTGTACAGAATCTGATTAGCCTAAAAAACATTGCTCTCTGCTCAGACACACACACACACACACACACACACACACAGATTCACACACTAACACATACAGTTGCCAGGTCTGGGGTTAGAACACCTACCTAACTACTTTATCACACTACAGCAGTACGCAGTTACAGGACATGTTACAGTGATTACAGGGCTCTGACTTTTCCAGAGGTGTATTTCTAGGTGAGTGACATCAGCAGCCCTGCTAAAATTGAGTATATGAACTGTACGGAGTGTGAGTAGCCTAAAAAGCATTGCTCTCGACACAGTCAGACCCACACACAAACGTACAAACACACAATTGCCAGGTCTGGAGTTGGAACACCTATTTAACTACTTTATCACACTACAGCAGTACACAGTTACAGGACATGCTACAGAGATTACTGGGCTCTGATTTTCCCAGAGGTGTATTTCTAGGTGAGTGATATCAGCAGCCCTGCCAAAGTTGAGTATATGAACTATACGGAGGGTGAGTAGCCTAAAACGTATTGCTGTCTACTCACTCAGACACACACACACACACACACACACACACACACACACACACACACACACACACACACACACACACACACACACACACAGATTCACACACAAACACACACAATTTCCAGGTCTGGGGATGAAACACCTATCTAACTACTTTATAACACTACAGCAGTACGCAGTTACAGGACGCGCTACGGAGATGACTGGGCTCTGACTTTCCCAGAGGTGTATTACTAGGTGAGTGACATCAGCAGCCCTGCCAAAGTTGAGTATATGAACGGTATGGAGTGTGAGTGGCCTAGAAAGCATTACTCTCTACTCAGTCAGACACACGCGTGCACACACACACACACACACACACACACACACACACACACACACACACACACACACACACACACACACACACACACAGAGATTCACACACAAACACAGTTGCTAGGTCTTGGGTTAGATCACCTACCTAACTACTTTATCACACCACAGCAGTATGCAGTTACAGGATGCACTACAGAAATTACTGAGCTATGACTTTCCCAGAGGTGTATTCCTAGGTGAGTAACATCAGCGGCCTTGCCAAAGTTCAGTATAGTATATGAATTGTACGGGGCTTGAGTATCCTAAAAAGCATTACTCTCTAACACAGTTAGAGACAGACAAACACACACACAAACACACTCACACAGTTGCCAAATGTGGGGTTTGGACTACTACCTAACTGGTTTATCACTACAGCAGTATGCGGTTATGGGACGTGCCATGGCGATTCCTGAGCTACAGCTCTCACAAAGGTGTATGTCAAATTGGATGACCTCAGCAGGCTTGTCATACTACTACTATGGGGTGGGCAGTGTGCACATGGGTCATAACCCATTCATGTAGGGGTTGGCATGCCACATGCGGGCACACACAGGGTCATATGTCACAGGTACGTGTATACAGCTACTAGATGACTACTTCCTTGTACAGTCATGTTGCACAGCTGGCAGGGGCACCACATAGTCTGTCATGCTGACAGATGCTGATGGCTAGTATCTGCAGTGAGTGCATCTGCACCTCATGTAGTTGTGAGCCTTTAGCTGTGTGCTGGGTGGGACAGTCCTGGATGGGTCCTTGTTACGGTGACCCTCTTCCACACATCTATGTCCGTCTACCTTTGGCTTATTATAGTCTTCTGTCCTTACATATATGTCTGTATTCCTATCCACTGTGTGTGCAAGGCAGGAGTGGTGCATACAGACATGTGTCTGCACTAAGAACTGCAACTGCCAGATATGTCTGGTCCACTGGTGATTGCAAACATGGCCTTCATGTGTTTGTGTGTGAGCATGCCCAGTATGGCCATCTGTACTGCATGTGTGGAGCATGTCCAGGTTTTTTGTACTGCGGTGCTGACCTTTGTGTTGTACACTGACAGGTAGCATGCTGTGTCTGCAGGGTATCCATCGGTCATTTGGCTTGTACTGTTGCTACATTTCTGCATAGTGGGGGGGGCACCTGACTGTTTCTACATTTCTACACAGGAGTGGGGGGTGCACACCTGACTCTTACTGTTAGTGTACGTAGGATGGGGGGGCACACCTGACACTTCTACACATTTGCTAGGACTGTACTGGTATGTCGGGTACTCCATTTCAGTCTGTAGTCTTGCCTATTGTGCTGGCTAGAGGCATACCAGTGTACTACATATCCTGGCTTTCACTACCTACGTATTGGTTTCAGACTTCCTAGCCTTCACATCTTCCATCCAACTTCCTGGTCTGCTATAGTCTGTCTGTGTAGGCCTGGGGGGGGTTACACATAGGACTCACTCAGAGGCCATAGTGCAGCATTTGTTTGTGTTTGTCTACACCTATCCTGCTGACTGCAACAGTTGTTGTGTATGTGCCCCCACCAACTGGCATGTGTGAGTCACTTACCTTGTGAATGTCCCAGTATTGAGGGTGGTGCTGCAGGGCTGCCTATGTCAGATGCACAGAGTACACTCCCTATACATGGTTGAGCACAGGTAGTGTCATGTTTGGCATCCCTTTTACTGTATGTGAGAGTCGGAGAGAGGTGACATTCCCTGGGTCCCTACTGTGTCAGTGCATGTGCTATACGTTGCCTCTTTGCCAGGGCCAGGACATACTGGGCACGCCTCCTTCTGCCTACTGGGGCAGGCTCAGAGTGTTCCTCTTCCAAGTCATTCTGTGCCTGTGCAGGCCTTGGCAATGGTGGGGGGCTGTGTGGCCCTGCCCCATGCTGTTCCTGCTGCAGCTGTTTCCGCAGGATCATATTTTGTAGCATGGCACATATAAGGACAATTTGGGTACATGCAGATGGTGAGTACTGCAAGGCTCCACCAGATGTGTCCAGACACCAGAACCGTGACTTCAGCATCCCAAACACACGCTCTATTATGTTTCGTGTTTGTGCGTGTGCCTTATTATGGAGTTCTTGTTCGGGAGTGTGTGCATTTCTGATGGGTGTCATCAGCCATGGCTCCAGTGCGTATCCAGCATCCCCCACTAGGTGACTGTGTGGGTTGTGTGGGATGTCCCCATTGGTGAATCTGTGGTACAGCTGCATCAGATGCCAGATATGAGAATCGTGGTAGCTTCCAGGGCAGCCAGCACGCACATTCATTATTATGCCCTGGGCATCGCAGACGACCTGGCAGTTGATGGAGAGGAAGTCCTTATGTGCGTGTAGTCTATTGCATCAACTACCTCAGGGTATTCTGCTATTTGATGGAAAAGATGCATATTGCTGGCCAACGCCTCATGGGTGATGGGGAGGTATACTTGCTCACCGACATGTGCTGGCATGGCATCCAGGAACTGGTGGAGTACCCTGGATGCTGATGCCTGTGATATCCCAATCATATCCCCAGTTGGCCTTTGGAAAGTACCTGTAGTTAGTTTACGTTGGCCTGCACATACCTTTGGTATCCACTGGGATGGGTTTCCCTCTGTTAGTTCTGTGTGTGAGGCGTGGCCAGCACAGCTCAACAATCTGCTGTAGGAGGTCCCTGTCCACCCTATAGTGCTCCACTATCTCCAGCTCATGTAGCCCTTGGTAGGTTACCCTGGGTCTGTACACTCTTCTCCGTCTCCTCACTGTGGGTTGCTCGGCAGCATTCACATCCTCACCACCCTCATCCTCTTGCACATTCTGGTTTATGATAGCAAAAGCAGCCCCTAGCATTATTTCTCTTGCTTTCATTTTCTAACATTTCCCCATTTGTATACACCAGTGGTGTAGAGTTACTGGGAATAACAAGGGGGGAAAGGTGTTTGCATAGTTTATAGTGGTGCGCTTGGCTGTGCTGCTGCCTGTGTGATTGGTTGTGTCTGATACATTTCACCTGTCAGCTCAGCAAGTTCTCCTTGATTACTTTCCTACTGCTGTTTTCCCTTCACATTGCCTCCCTGTTTGAGCCTGTGTGTGCGCCGTGCAGAGTGCTCAAATGTGCACAGAGCTGCTATTTCCTGGTTTAACTTCATTTTTCTTCCTGTGAAACCCAGTGCGCAGTGCACGCACCCGCTTACACTTTGACAGGAGTGATAGGCAGCTTGGACATACCCCTAAGTTAGCTGTGCTAAGCTAGGAGCAGTCCTGAGCCACAGGGCTCCAATCCACTTACAGTATTCCTGACACCCCCCATGATGTCACCTATCTTTTAGTCTTGCACCCAGCTATTTCTACTCTTACACTCTTGGGCCTGCCTCACACCCTGGGGAAATCTGTGATTTACTATCCTTTCCCTCATTTGCATAGGATTGCCTGCTAATGCATAGTTACATGTCCCACACTGAGCCTCCCCCCTTAGCAACCATTACTCACTAGCCAGGTTGTCTTATGCCTGCCATTGACTTGCATGGCTGAATACTGCTTTTAGTTAGACTGCTTATTTAGGTTTGTTTTATTATTCCCCCCTATCCTGTTTGCGTGCTGCTGCCCTATGCTTAAACAGGCAAGATCAGCGACAAAAAAATAAAAGTTGTTTTTTTTTTTTTTTTACACATTTTGCAATGCCAATGGTCTTCTACTTGGCCATTGGCACGCTTCATCAATGATATGCAGCCTTTATTTGGTGCTGTCATAGCTCCGTTTTGTAGTTTGTAGAAACGTACTCGATTACTAACCGAGTACATTTCTGCAGACTGCACTCAACCTGCACTGACAGCTGCCTGCTTCCTGGATCACAAATTACCCTCATTCGCATGGTTTTCACCTGCAAATGAGGGTAATTTCCATACAGGGGCTCGGTCCATGCAGGATTAGCCTAAGAGCTCACGTGCATCTCCCGGGATCTCATTCCTGGATTGCACATCGGCCATATTGCCGAAAATAACTCTTAAACTATTCCTGCACGCTATAACAGGCTTTGTAAATTCGGGGGAAAGCTTTTCACACACCAACCAACTTAGCACTCAATGGACAACTATCAAGCCTTCTCTCTTCTCCAAGTCTCATTTTAAAACACAACAGCCAAAAACACCAGACTGGAAAGAAAAAAGCTAGCCCAATAAAAGTCGCAGTCACCATATCTCACCCCCATGACAAACTGCAGTATCTGCATTCAACAAGGAAAGCCTTCCCAAAAAAAAAAAAAAAAAAAAAAAAGCTGGACAGCATAACATCCCCTCTCATTCACTACCATCAAGCACCACATACCAAAAGACTGTCCCCCGGATTCTCAAAAGCTTGCACAGAGTGCAAGATGAATGCAGGAGTCCACGCAGGCAACAAGTCTGCCGTGCAATCCAGGAACAGCCTGCAGGGGCATGCACGAGAGCTCCAGCACTAATCCTGCACGGACTAAGCCCTGGTATGCAAATCACTTCATTTGCAGGAGAAATCCATGCAAATGAGGTGATTTTGCAATCCAGGAAGCTTGCAATAGTCCATGCAAGACTAGTGCTATCTGCAGAAATGTACTCGGTTAGTAACCGAGTACATTTCGGCAGACTGCAAAACGGAGCTATGACAGCTCCAAATAAAGGTTGCATATCAGTGAGTAAGCATGCCAATGGCCAAGTATAAGGCCATTGGCATTGCAAACTGTTTAAAAAATGAAAAAATAATTTTTTTTTTTTTGCTGATCTCGGCTGTTTAAGCTTAGGGCAGCAGCGGGCAAATGGGATTGGGGGAAAATAAGAAAATAAACTGAAAATGAGTATTCTAATAAAAATCAGTATTCTGCCATGCAATGCAATGGCAGGCAAACGACAACTTGGCCAGTGAGTAGTGGTTGCTAATGGGGGAGGCTCAGTATGGGACATGTAACTATGCATTAGTAGGCATTCCTATGCAAATGAGGGAAAGGTTAGTGAATCCCAAAATTTCCCAGGGCGTGAGGCATGTCCCAAGAGTGTAAGAGTATAAATAGCTGGGTGCAAGACTAGGATATAGGTGACATCATGGGGGATGTGTCAGGCATACAGTAAGCGGATTGAGACCTGTGGCTCAAGATTGCTCCTAGGTTAGCACAGCTTAGCTAGGGGCATGTCTAAACCTGCCTATCACACTTTACAAAGTGTATGCGGGTGTACACGCTGCGCACCAGGTTTTACAAGAAAAAGAAGGAAGTTAAACCAGGAAAATGCAGCTCTGTGCACATATGAGCACTCCATTTGCGTGGCGAGCACACAGGCTTAAACAGGGTGGCAATGGGAAGGGAAAACAGCAGTAGGAAGGTAATCAAGGAAAACTAAAATGTGAAATGTATCAGAATCAGCCAATTACACAGGCAGCAGACCAGCCTAGCCCAGCACACCACTATAAACTATGCAAACACCATTCCCCCTTGTTTTTCCCAAAAACTCTGCACCACCGGTATATACAGACAGGGAAATTTTACAAAACGAAAGCAAGAGAATAAATGTTAGGGGCTGCTTTTCCTATCATAAACCAGCATGTACAAGAGGCTGAGGGGGGTGAGGATGGGAATGCTGCTGAGCAACCCACAGTGAGGAGATGGAGAAGAGTGTACAGACCAAGGGTAACCTACCAAGGGCTACATGAGCTGGAAATAGTGAAACGCTATAGGGTGGACAGGGACTTCCTACAGCAAATTGTTGAGCTGTGCCAGTCACACCTCACACACAGAATTAACAGAGGGGAACCCAGCCCAGTGATTACCAAGGTATGTGTAGGCCTAAGAATACTAGCTACAGTACCTTCCAAATGCCAACTGGGGATATAATGGGGATTTCACAGGCATCAGCATCCAGGGTACTCCACCAGTTCCTGGATGCCATGTCAGCACATGTCAGTAAGCATGTATACTTCCTCATCACCCGTGAGGTGTTGGCCAGCAATATGCATCTCTTCCACCACATAGCAGAATACCCTGAGGTAGTGGGTGCAATAGACTGCATGCACATACACATTAAAGCACTACCAGGTGAGCGGGGTAGGGTCTATATCAACCACAAGGGGTTCCCCTCCATCAACTGCCAGGTTGTGTGCGATCCCCAGGGCATAATAATGAATGTGTGTGCTGGCTGCCCTGAAAGCTACCATGATTCCCACATCTGGCATCTGACGCAGCTGTACCAGACATTTGCTAATGGGGACATCCCACACGATCACCTAGTGGGGGATGCTGGATACACACTGGAGCCATGGCTGATGACACCCATCAGAAATGCACACACACCCGAACAAAAACTCCATAATGGCGCACACGCACAAACAGGAATCATTATAGAGTGTGTGTTTGGGATGCTCAAGTCACGGTTCCGGTGCCTGGACACATCTGGTGGAGCCTTGCAGTACTCACCAACTACATGCACCCAAATTGTCCTTGTATGTGCCATGCTACACAATATGATCCTGTGGAAACAGCTGCAGCAGGAACAGCATGGGGCAGGGCCACACAGCACCCCACCAGTGTCAAGGCCTACACAGGTGCAGAGTGATTCAGAGGAGGAATAACCTGAGCCTGCCCCAGTAGGCAGAAGGAGGCATGCCCAGTATGCCCTGGCCTTGGCAAAGAGGCAACGCATAGCACATGCACTGACACAGTAGGGACCCAGGGGATGACACCTCTCTGACTCGCACATACAGTAAAAGGGATGCCAAACATGACACTACCTGTACTCACCCATGAATAGGGAGTGTACTATGTGCATCCAACATAGGCAGCCTTGCAGCACCACCCTCAGTACTGGGACACCCACAAGGTAAGTGACTCACACATGCCAGTTGGGGGAGGGGGCACATACTCAACAACAGTCACAGCCAGCAGGATAGGTGTATTCAAACAAAAAGAAATGCTGTACTATGGCCTCTGAATGAGCCCCGTGGGTAACCCCTACCCCAGACCTACACAGGCAGACTAAAGCAGGGCAGCCAGTTGGATGTAAGATGTGAAGGCTAGGAAGTCAGATACTAATATGAAGGTAGTGAAAACAAAGTTCTGTAGTACACTGGTATGCCTCTAGCCAGCATGATAGGTAAGACAATAGATGGAAATGGTGTACCCGACATACCAGTACAGTCCTAGCAAATGTGTAAAAGTGTAAGGTGTGCCCCACCATCCTACGTACATAGTAACGGTCGGGTGTGCCCCTCACCCCTGTGTAGAAATGTAGAAACAGTCAGGTGCGCCCCACTATGCAGAAAGGTAGCAACAGTCAAAGCCAAATGACCGATGTATACCCTGCAGACACAGCATGGTACTTGTCGGTGTACAACACAAAGGTCAGCACCGCAGTACAATCTACCTGGACTTGATCCACATATGCAATATAGCTGGCCATACTGGGCATGATCACATACTTAAACACATGAAGGCCATGTCAGCAAACACCAGGGGGCCAGACATATCTGGCAGGTGCAGTTCTTAATGTAAACACATGTCATTATGTACCACTCCTGCCTTGCACATACAGTGGATAGGAATACAGACATATATGTAAGGACAACAAACCATAATAGACCAAAGGTAGATGGGCATAGATGTGTTGAAGAGGGTGACCATGACAAGGAGCCTTCTGGGCCTATCCCACCCAACACACAGCCAAAGGGCCCCAAACACATGAGGTGCAGGTGTCACTCAATGCAGATACCAGCCACAAGTTTCTGTCAGCATGTCAGCGTGTAGCACATGCCAGCTGTGTAACATGAATGTACAATAAAGTACTCACCTAGTAGCTGTATACATGTACCTGTGGCATATGACCCCATGTGTGCCCTCATGTGGCATGTCAACCCCTACATGAATGTGTTACGGCCCATGCACACACCACCCTCCCCATAGCAGTATCATGACAAGTCTGCTGAGGTCATCCAATGTGAAATCCACCTTTGGGAGAGCTGAAGCTCAGTAATTTCCATGGCTTGTCCCATTCCTGTGTACTGCTGTACTGATAAGCTAGTTAGGTAGTAGTCCTAATTCCAGACTTGACAACTGTGTGAGTGTGTGTTTGTGTGCGAGTCTCTCGGTCTCTGACTGTGTAGAGAGAAATGCTTTTAGGCTACTCACACTTCGTGCTGTTCATATACACAACTTTGGCAAGGCTGCTTATGTCACTCAACTAGAAATACACCTCTGGGGAAATCACAGCCCAGTAATCTCTGTAGCATGCCTTGTAACTGCGCACTGCTGTAGTGTGATAAAGTAGAGAGGTAGGTGTTTTAACCTCAGACCTGGAAACTGTGTGTGTCTGATTGAGTAGAGAGCAATGCTTTTTAGGCCATTCACACCCCGTACAATACATATACTCAACTTTGGCAAGGCTGCTGATGTCACTCACCTAGAAATACACCTCTGGGAAAGCCATAGCCTAGTAATCTCCGAAGTGTGCCTTGCAACTGCACACTGCGATAGTGTGATAAAGTAGTGAGGTAGGTGTTCTAACCCCAGACCTGGCAACTGTGTGTGTGACTGAGTAGAGAGAAATGCTTTTTAGGCCATTCACCCCCCGTACAGTACATATACTCAACTTTGGCAAGGCTGCTGATGTCACTCACCTAGAAATACACCTCTGGGAAAGTCATAGCCTAGTAATCTCCATAGTGTGCCTTGCAACTGCAATGCGGTAGTGTGATAAAGTAGTGAGGTAGGTGTCCTGATCCCAGATTTGGCAACTGTGTGTGTATATGAATCTGTGTGTCTCCATCTGTCTTTGACTGGGTAGAGAACAATGCTTTTTAGATTACTCACACTCCTTAGAATTCATATACTCAGCTTTGGCAAGGCTGCTGATATCACCCACAAAGAAGTACACCTCTAGGGCAGTTATAGCTCAGTAATCTCTGCAGCACATCCTGTAACTGTGTACTGCTGTAGCGTGATTTAGAACTGTGGTAGGGTTCCATCTCCACCCACGGCAGTTCTGGATGTTTTGTGTGTGTTCCAATGTCTGTGTATGGAGGAATGCATCATAGGCTACTCACTTGCAGTACCTTTCAAATGCCCTACTTTGGCAATCCTGATGATGTCATTCACTGTGAAATACAACTTTGTGGAAAAAGGTCTGTAGTAATCCCTGTGGTGTGACATATAACTGCTCCATGCTAAAGTGTGATATAGGCCTTGATCAGGGGTTCAATACCTACACATGTTGGTTGTGGATGTTTTGCGTGTGTCTCACTGTCTGAGTAGGGAGCAATGCATTTTAGGCTAGTCACTCACAGTACAGTTGAAATGGCCTTCTTTGGTAATCCTGCTGATGTCATTCAATGTGAAATACACCTTTGGGGAAGAAGTACTTCAGTAACGTCTGTGGTGTGTACTATAACTGCATATTGCTGTAGTGTAATAAACTAGTTAGGTAGGGGTTCAACTCCTAGACATGACAGGTGTGTTCGTGTCTGTGTGTGTTTCCTGTGTAGAGGTGGGGGGAGTGTGTGACACCTGTGGGCAATATGGAGGGGGGTTTACCTATTTCTTTTATGGTGGCCCTATTATATATCACAATGTCAACCATACAGGGATAACATATGTAAATTAGCTGAGAGGCTGGGGTGCAAAGCCATACCCATACATGTGACATCAAGGCCAGCCACTTTTCTGGATGTGGGGGATGTCTATTCGTACAAGACATATAGTGTGTTGGGCTTCTTAACCCCATTAACGGTGCATGTGGACATATGTGTATTTGTTGATCTGCCATTGCTATCTACAGATGTATGGCCATATATACCCATATAGCTTTATATATCTGCTAATATATATATATATATATATATATATATATATATATATATATATATATATATATATATATATATATATATATATATATATATAAAACTATGTCCGTATATACCTACATATCTATATATCTGCATACACATATGTAACGTGCTTTTGGATATGTAGAATATGTAAACATGTAGGTGTGGACACATATATGTGTCAATTTAGGCAGATGCATGCTTATATATGGGGACAGATATTGATATATATGCATATAGTTTTAGAAATTATATATATATATATATATATATATATATATATATATATATATATATATATACACATATATATATATATATATATTATATATATATATATATATATATATATATATATATATATATATATATATATATATATATATATATAAATATATATATATATATATATATATATATATATATATATACAGACACACACACATATATCTAGATATGCTGTATCCATTTAGATATTAATATAGGTACACACACATACATCTAGATGTTGATATACATTCTCTGTACTGTTGCATGACTGGACTGGATGGCATGTTATTGAAAACATCAAGTCTCTTTGTATATGTCATGGCTTAGTGGTACATAAATATGTCTATCGTGTGGAGGGTCCTGGGTTTGAGCCTTGCAAGAACTGTGTATCTTGTTGCTGGGCAGAACATGGCCTGTTGGATATACAGTGATTAAGGCACTTTAAAGCAGTTGTAAGCAAGTTTGCATGGGTTTGCGCGGAGCTAAGCAATGCCTACCCAGGTTAAGCAATGCAGCAGCTAACTGAGTATAGGAAACCGTAACCTGACTTTAGTACACATAGGCTTTGTGGACTGCCTTACCCTCTTCAACAGCTATGCAGACTGAGTCAAAGCAGTCAGTCAGTTTCAGGACACAAGACTGGCCCTCCATGAGCCCAATCTGTGTGGGGTCCAGTGTTTGAGGGTTGCCAATGTCTGCGTTCAAAACATCCCTGATAATACATTCCATGGCCATGCAGATCTGGCTTGTCAGACTGATGTGATGGTAGTTCCAGGATCAAAGGTGGATCCCCCCTTGTGAAGTGGGATAACTGCAGCTGTACACCACTCAGTGGGCACCAGGCTTGATGCAAGGCTATGATTACAAATGACAGTTAGGTGAATTGCCATTCCATTTTGTAGTTCATGTAGTACACAGCCCATTATGTCATCTGGTCCCATGGATGCTGTATACCTAGCTGTGGGTAGTGCATTTTCTGCCTGTGTGGCCATGATTACTGGGTAATGGAACCCTTTTCGTATTGACATGGGCACTTTTGGAGGTGAGAGGGGATGAATGTGGCACTAAATCAATTTGCCAGTATATTGGCACATTCCGTGGGAGCAGTCTATGTAATGCCATTCTGTTGCAGCTCAGAGCACTTATGAACATTGCCAGTTAGAATTTGGACATAACTATAGAATGCAGTGTGGTTGTCTGTGGAATCTGTAGCGATTTTAGTTACATAACCTGTTTTGGAGGATTTCATGAGAGATCTCAATGTTTTACTGGGGCTGGTAAGGTAGTCGTTTGCATCCTTGGATTACCCTTTTTTCTTCAACAGTGTCTACCATCTATTGTATACTTTGTTAATGGCAGGAGACCACCAGACTGGCTTGATTATTTGGGAGGTGAGCATCATGGTTCTATGTGGGATGTCAGGAATCATGCACAAGTGGCTGTGCCCATACAGTGCCTTACTCCAGGATTCATCAGTTGAACTGTCAGCTCCTGTCTCCATGGCTGTCACAAACATTGTTACTTCTGCCTTGAGTAGCATGAAGTTGGCCTTGGAGATGTCTTTTACGGACAACTGTATATACATTCCTTTCACATGTTCAGTTTGATTAGCCTATGGTGGGATTACTTTGGTGGAACCGCACTCCCATGTACTGTTGTGATGGCTTAGTGGTTAGTTACTGTGACTATAGTGTACAGGGTCCTGGGTTCATGTCCTGCAAAGGCAGGTTATTTTTGTTCTGGCCAGAACAGCGGTTAATGCATGCAGACTAATGAGGGCAATTTAGGTTAGTCACACTCAATACAATTAAAATGCCCTACTCTGGCAATCCTGCTGATGTCAACCATTGTGAAGTACACCATTGGGGAAGGAATATTCAAGCAGTCTCTGTGGTGCGTGCTATAACAGCATAATGCTGTAGTGTGGTATAGAACTCTGGTAGGGGTTCGAGTCTCACACATGGGAGTTGTGGTTGCTTTTGTGTCTGTTCCTATGCCTGTGTAAAGAGCAATGCATGTTTGGCTAGTCACATTCACTACAATTCATTTGGCCTACTTTGGCAGTCCTTCTGATGTCACTCACTGTGAAATAAACCTTTGGGGAAAGAGTATTCCAGTAATCTCAGTGGTGCATTCTATAATGGCATAGTGCTGTTGTGTAATCACTAGTTAGGTATGGGTTCTAATCGCAGATGTGACAGGTGTATATATCTTAATATGCTGATGCATTTCATTCATGTCCTGTGTGGAGGTGGTTGTGAGTGTGTAAAAAATGAACCCAATGTTGAGTGTGTTTGTAAAATTCTTATATGGTGGCCCTAGCATAAATCACAAGATCCACCAAGTAGGGATAACAGATAACAGATGTGATATCAATACATAGCCAGTTATGGGTTCAAAACCTGGGACTGGTAGGTGTGTGACACAAACATGGTCACCTTTTACTCTCCCAACCCACTCTGACCTATCTTTGCCTCTGTCTGCTTCTCTCACTCTCTCTGGTAGATGTGGAGACTTACACCTGCTTTGCTTAGGCAGCGGCATGTGTATTGTCAGTAATGCTCATGATCAGTTGATGGCCTCTGCACAGATTACAGCCCTCTTCTAGCTAACTGCATGTGGAGCAGCTGTGGTAACATTCCCATAGCCAATTGCATGGAAACACACTCCAATATCTAGGAAGATCTAGTTGGTGTTGGGCCTTTACATTCACCATGAACAGGAACTAGACCTGTTGTTTGGCAAATGGCATCACAGATGGATTGGGGTCTTAACTCTGATAACATACACTGTGGAAACAGGCCAACACACAGGAGGGGAAGTGCTTGTCCTGACTATAGACTGTAAGTGCTGCTATGCTGCAGTTGGGGATACTATTAGTTTAACAGGGTGTGTGTGGTTATGGCTGTCCTACATGTTTTAATACTTGTCATGTCAGTGCTATGTTTATGAGGAATTCCCATCTGTAGGGTCATCTACAGACTGGGCAGTGTGTGGTGCCTTGTGTTCCTTGTGTTACCCACAGAGCACCTATCTCTTGAATGCAAAAGGTAGCTTAAGGATTGCAGTCAGTAGATGGTGACAGCCTCTGACATCATATCCCTCATAGGACATATGTTGCATCAAACCCTGTTATGACAGAAAATGTATGAGGTCATCACAGAGACATGTCAATATCGGGCCTGTGTTTGTGCCTCCAGCCACAATCCTGTCAACCTTTGTACATATGTCATGCAGTAGGAGGTGCATATGTTCTGTACACCATATTCAGTGACAGCATATCTGATAAGCCAGTGAGATATCAGACTGCTTCACATGTTATGTATAGTAGGGGTTATATTTGAGGACATAGCCTGGGCATTCTGTGGTTGTGTGCACAGTACTGAGGTATGTATAAGTCTGGTAGTTGTCAACAGTGTGTGTATAGTGCATATGTACCTTGGCCTGTATAGAGACTGTGGTAGATGTCATTGTTCTTGGTCCTGTTCTATCTGATGTTACATGCTGCTCCACTGTATGTCACCCTATCAGCTTACATGTTTGTAGGGGTGAACACACACATGTCCCACACCACAGACAGCCATCGGACCACACTGTGTAGTGGCTCATGTGAGGATGGTGTACATCAGATAGTCCATATACTGTGATAGTACGCTAGATTACCATACGTGGCTGGGGCTGTATTCACATTGGTTGTGGTTATGCACTCTCACACAGGTGTCTGTTACTCTATGATGAGACATGCCTGTAGAGCCTGCTATCTATACAGGTGCATGTGTATTCCCACATAAGAGATGAAGCCCAGTGTTGTCAGTCTGCCTGTAGCCTGCCCTGTGCTTTGTTACATGCCTAGCAGCTTATTGTACTTATCCAGTGAGATGTCATATCCAGATATTTGCCAGATGTACTGCTGCCTGGCCACCATGATAGTCATGTATGTCAGACAAAACAGTAGGATGCTGTTCAGATGTATGTCAGTAACTAGTGGATAGTATGTGGCCATGGCACCTCTGCACCAGCGGTTATTATGTGTCAGGACAGACAGGGGTGTATGAATGCATAACCTATGGGGGCAAATATATACCAGTATGTACATGTTATACCCATCTACATGGCTGGTAACATCCACATTGACAGGCCTGGTCCACATGTCTTGCATGAAGGGGTTCTGTGTATACCCCTGGACTGACCCGAGTATGTCAGACTGTCCACATATATTGGCCATATCGCAGCTGTAGTCCACAGGGGCATTAATGTTCTAGGAGTGGTACTGTACTATGATGACCATAGGATGTCTGTAAGTAGCCAATGGCGCACATGTTAGCAGATGTAGCCTCCCACACACACACAATTTCTGTTAAGACAATCCCTATTACTGTAGTAATAGTCTACAAATATACTGGAAGGTTGGGACTATTGGGGCTGAGGTAGGGCTCCACTCCATGTGCAGGACATATGGTGAACATATATGTATAACTAAGTATACATATATCCATATAGATATGTACACATATACATATCTCGCTTACTGTATGACTACAGTTTTATACATATGTGCCTGTGTTCCAGCCTTTGTCCTACACCTACATACCAGGCTTTGCACAGATGACATGCTGTCAGGGGTTGTTATGTAGTGGGCTGTGTGAATGTCATGCTGTCATTCCTGCCATCACTCCACTGCTGTTGTGTCCTTTACACATAATGGGGGGTTTGGGCCATATATGTGTGGGTTTCACCTACACAATACATGTGTGCGCTATTGCACTCTAGAGGCCAGTGTATGTTACAGTGGTATATGGCCCAGTATTAGTGAGTGTAGGGGGGTGCACCACGACTAACCTAGGCTGTCACAACATGTGTGGGTATCTGGGATAGGCTGCCTTAAGGTATCTGGATGTACGTTACCATACAATCCACCTTGGTTAAATGCAGGCCTACCGCCTCCTGCCATACAGGATGTTCTGTTTGTCAGTGTGATTGTGATGCTGTCAGGTATGCCTTGTTATGTAACAGATGCATCCCATTGTGTCAACTGGGGTCTGTCCCCCCTAGGGATTGTGTACAGAGTGTAGATAGAGGCTGTTGACATATACATCTGCATTATGTACTGGTGATTGTCTGGTATGCTATGGCCCAGTCTGTAATTACTAATGTACTACTTGGAGGCCTCGGCCTGGACAGCAACATATGTCAACCTTTCCAGAATACTGTCTTAGTATGACTGTTTCACAGTTGCATTACACTGCTCATATGGATGTCAGTGTCTAAACAGCTATATGACATGGTATATACAACTGTCATAGTACACAAGTAAAGCTTTCACATTCATTTCTGCACACCTGTGTGTGGTGTTATACCCTTTGATATCTCTGTAGGTATATGTTGCAGGCTATGAATGTCATTTGTGTGGGTGGCTCATACCATTTCCAGTTGGTAAGGTGGTGGCTGTAGATTTACTGGCAGCTCCATATTGTGTGCATGTACTACATATGTATATTACTGTACAACTCTATGTGTGTGTATGTGTAGCTACGTATATCTACGTATTGGAATACATTCTCTGCACTGTTGAATGACTGGGTTGGATGATATGTTTGTGAATACATCAAAGGTATGTATATCTGAGACGGCTTTGTGGTAAACCGCTTTGGCTATTGTGTGCAGGGTCATGGGTTTTATCCTAGCAAAGGCTACTTATTTTGTTGCTAGGCAGAACAAGGGCCATTGAATACAGTGTGATTAAGGCACTTTTGAGCAGCTGTAAGTGGATTTGCATGAGTTTGCATGACGGTAAGCACTGCCAACCTCCGCTTATGTTTTCTTACAGTCAGTTAGCTTCAGATTGCTCAACCTGTGTAGGCATAGCTTACCCTCGTGCAAACCCACGCAAACCCACTTACCACTACTTAACAGTGCTTACTGCTGCTTGCCCCCATGCTATTTCCTTTAAAAGAAAATAAAAAGGGGTTGATAGGAAAGTGGTGAAAAATGGGGCACAAAGAAGGAACGACAGTTTGGAAAATAGCTAGGCATGTGCAGGAAGGGTATAGGAAAAGTCCATAGCTGCTCATTTCTACTGCATGCTTACTCTATGCTTACTGCAGTACTCCAGTTCACATATTTATGTTATGTAGAAGGTTATATCACTTCACACTGTACATAGATTCCGTTCACATGCTTGATTTGGTTTTCCTGTGGTGAGGATTAGTTTGCTGATACCTCATTTATAAGCATTGCTATGATGGCTTAGTGATTAACTACTGTGACTATAGAGTACAGGGTCCTGAGTTTGAACCTTGCAAAGGCAGTTTATTGTTTTGCTGGGCAGAACATGGGCCATTGGATACAGAGTGATTAAGGCACTTTAAAGCAGTTGTGAGTGGGTTTGCACGGGTTTGCACAATGGTAAGCACTGCTAACCTCCGGTTACAGTTTCTTACACTCAGTTAGCTTCTACTTTGCTTAATCTGTGTAGGCAATGCTTACCCCCATGCAAACACACTTAAACATGCTTACTAATGCTTATTTTTGCTTAAACCTGCTTACTAGTGCCTTATTCATTATGACACTGACCCTTCACATGTGCATTTAATGCAGTACTCCAGTTCACATTTAAATGTTATTATGTAGGATATACAGCAAAAAGATGTAAAAATATGTTCATATACAGATTTCACATGGAAAATGATATGTGTTGCAGTGGGACTAGAGTGGGGAATGCCTGTTTGTTAGGCGGATGCACTAACCACTACTCAATTGCTGTGCTGCTTCACTTGCATATAAATTCCTTGTTATCCTCTTCAGCCTTTTCAGCTGCTTTAACTGTAGCTAAGCGATGGGCACACCTACACACCTACGGTTAGCTGTACTTGGGGTTTTAGAATAAATAAATAAAGGGTTTATTAATTTTATTTGAATGTACTGTTGCTGTTGAACACATGGACACTGTTGATGGGGATATGCAGACACTTATGAGCGGTCTCGCTCATTTATTTACACATTCTACTGTTCTACTTTGCAGGGGCATGTTTATTCTGAGAGCTCTGCTCTCAGACACCCCCCCTGCATTCGTTCACGCTCTGTGTAACATTAGGAGTTCAGGCAGCGTGCCTTTATTAATATGCATGGCACGCTGCCCTCCTCCTCTTAAACTGATGCTTCCATGCATGACTAGATTAGTCCTGCATGGAAGTTTAGTAAATCTGGGGGTGTGTTGCATTCATACTAACAGCCCACTCACATC
The DNA here is from genome assembly GCF_019279795.1 of Protopterus annectens. Classification (NCBI taxonomy): domain Eukaryota; kingdom Metazoa; phylum Chordata; order Ceratodontiformes; family Protopteridae; genus Protopterus; species Protopterus annectens. Next base: position 584,215,491 of record NC_056728.1, read on the forward strand.
CGAGGGTTCACACAAATATAAAGTTAGGGGGGTGTGGGGGGCATAGCTTCCCACATTTTGCAACTAGTTTTTACTGATGTTATATGTTTCAATGTATTTTTAATGGATACACAAGTATATAATAGTGAATACGCTGCAATTATGTGCCCCCCACACCCCCCTAACTTTATATTCTCACTCCAGGGTCACACTGCAGTGAGGCAGGGGCTATATTCCATTTTTTACCACATGGAATTTGACCAAATGGGTATTCAGTGAAATGCATTTTCGGTGAAGTGGGCTGCCTGAAATAATTTTTGACCAAATGTAATTCGACCAAAAGCAGTAGATCCATATAAGCAGTAGATCCATATATATATATATATATATATATATATATATATATATATATATATATATATATGGGTCTACTTCACATCACCTAAAACCCATTTAACTGACTTTAATTTCACAGAGACAAAATCATCTAATTTGTAAAAATACTGAATACTCATTTGACTGAATCATATTTCACCAACAGCTTACAATGCTAAATTTCAAAAGATTGGCAATAAAACTGCAGGTCACAATGGCAGTGTCTTTATAAGTGATATGTGTGGACCTGCAGTTTTATTGCCATTGACATGCCCACTGTCCACCCTGCTGATGATGCCTGCCATACTGCCAACTGTCTCATATTGCCTTGGGGGCTATGGACATTATTTCCCCCCTGTGCATTTGGTTATTGAAATTTTAAGCATGGCACAGCATTCTTCTCTTTGCTGACAGGGAATTAGCCACAGCCACATTTCTCTGCAGCTGAATGTCACTTCAGCGATGTGTCCCCAACCAAATGTATCACAGGGAAATGACTCACTGCCCAGGTGCCTGAACCCACTAGTTCATCAGGTACCAAGTGCAGTTCCCCAAACAGCTAAGCTGGTGACCCCCTCAACTTAAAGTGGAGGAGCACAAAAAAAACTATTTTCAAAAAGGTGAAAACGTAACATGCTAAAAAATGCTCTTCTGCACTCCTGTCTCAGGGTACTTGATGTAACTGCTACAAAACACCTTGCTATGGTTAATCCATACACTGAGTGCTTCAGCCATGACTGCAAATGCAGTACCAGCATTTATCTATGAAGCCATGCTTGGTACCTGCTGATAGGGCCCCCTACCAGTTTGTGCTCAGGACAGCTACCACTTTCACCCCCATACTGGTTAAGGCTCTGTGTTAATAGTACAGTGAAGATTTAAATCTTTGGAACTGTTGTTTGTTAAGACTGTTTGTTTTAGAAAGATGGAGAAGATAAAAAATTCAAATAGTCCTGCATTGCACACCTGCTAAGTGTAGGACACCTCTCAGGTGCCTGTATGGGATGGAATAGAGGGGAAAATATTTGAATTTGTTGGGTTAGTGTAAGTGGATTAAACTAGAGATTTTTCTGGTTGAGAATATGCCAAGTCTTTCATGGAGACATTAAATCTGATGATGGTTCTAACAAAGGGGAAGTATAGAAGGACAAAGACATCCATTGACCTAGATGATATAACCTGATAGATAAGCTGTGTGAGGCAGAAAGGCTTCACAATAACAGCTAAGACATGACATGACATGATGATCAAAATAGAGCTCTTTGTGCAGGTATGCAAGTATTGAATAAAAGCCTGCTTTGCAGAGGCGTGCCAGTGCTGTGACAACAGGAGAGTGGCAGGGCTTTACCGTAGGGTGTGCCTATGGCTGTCCAAACAGGTGTGTGTGTGTGTGTGTGTGTGTGTGTGTGTGTGTGTGTGTGTGTGTGTGTGTGTGTGTGTGTGTGTGTGTGTGTGTGTGTGTGTGTGCGCGCGTGTGTGTGTGTGTCTGATTCAGTACCTGCATGAGAATAAGGGTATTACAGGGTAATTGACAACAGTGCCTAGTTTGCCATTGTCCACAGACTTGGTGATCTAGCAGCGTAGGATGCCTGACTTCACTTCAGGGAATAAATAGTGAATAAAAATCCAAATCTGAGCCCAGTGCAGCATTTTCAGTTATACCACTGTGGTTAGAGATACTCCCTGGGATTCATGAAGCTTGCACCATGTGCAGGCGTAGCGTCGGCGATCTAACGCTAAATATGGCCGCCGAGTGATTCAGGTAAGAGCTGTTTCCATGTGCACTACCTGCATACATTACACCTGCACAGCTCCCGGCGCCTGTATGCTAATCACCCCATGTGCATGCAAATGAAGGTATATAGCGATTCAGGAAGTGGTGCAGGTGTAGTGTAAGCATGCAGAAATGTAAACCAAAAAAATGGTTTACATTTTTGAAAACATAAAATCGGAGCCATGACAGTGGACCAAACACATGTATTATACTGTTAATATACGCCAATAGCTAAATATATAGCCATTGGCATAAAAAAATGCACAAAATATAAAAAAGAACATTTAATGTTACGCCCACACTAATGCGAAGTTAAAGCGCAGGCCATCGGTGCGCAAATGGGATCGCAATGAAAATAGAATTATATGGAATAAAACTGCAATGTAACACTTTTCATGATTTCCCCATAACAGTCAATGGCACACATGCTACACCACACCATGGCGCAAGGGCTGCTAAGGGGCTGTGACAGTGTTCTGCGCAGTCACTAGGAATTAGTAGGCAATGCCATGCAAATGAGAGGAGTAATAGTGAATCACAAATTCCCCACCAGTGTAAGGATGTACCTCACAGCATAGCGTTACAACACCGAGGTGTGCCCTGGAGATAAAGATGACATCAAGAGAGGAGTGTGCCACCTTTGCTGTAAGCACATTGGAGCATTACTAATCCGATTTGCCTGTTGCTAAGCAAAGCTGCAGGATAGGGGTGTGTTGAAGTAGCCATAGCTTTGCTTAGCTAAGAGCACACAAGGTAACTGAATGTGCATGTAAGAGAAGATGAAAACGCGCTGTAAACCCTGTAAATGGCTGTGCACGGCGAGCACCAGAGTGGAAACAGGAAGGATACAGGAAATAAATAAGGAAATGCTGCAGCATGGAAATTGGAGTACACATGAATAATTAACACCTAGGAACCCACAGTGGGCTATTGACAATAGCTAACAAGGCTGCTAGCAGCTACCTGCAAAACAGGAAAGGGGAGGTGCAATACTGCAAAGAAAACAGTACTGTCACAGCAGAACAAAGCAAAACTGCAGTAGATCAGCTACATAACACATTTCGCAACACATTCCTGGGTAGGGAAAGTACAAAACAAGAAAGCCGGCAGCTGGATGCATGCCTGACAATGGGAGGGGATTTGGGTTGAAAAGTGAATTAAAGGGCAACAGATGAATCACGGCAGGCAAGCATAATTCAACACCAAAGGCCTCACAATTGCAGTACTCACTGTAAAACCCATAATTAAGATACCCTGCAGCTGGAATTGTGCATACACACCCAATGACATCAGCAGCATCCATAGCACAATAGTATAAAGTGTGAAAGCACCTCACACACACTTGTGTATTCCCGTACACTCTGCATCATCGGTTTATACAGACAGGGAACTTTTAATATGTACATGTTAGCGGCTGCCATAGCTTTGATTCACCAGCATGTGTTGGAGACTGAAGGTGGTGTGGAGGATGATGCTGACATCCACCTCAGGCACCAGAGGAGTAGAAGAGTGTTCAGACCCAGGGTAACCTACCAGGGGATAAATGATCTGGAGATAGTAGAGCATTACAGGGTGGACAGGGACACCATACAGCAACTTGTTGAGTTGTGCCGACCATGCCTCAGAGCCAGAAATAACAGAGGGGAACCCATCCCAGTGGACAGGAAGGTATGTGTAAGCTTGAGAATACTAGCCACAGGTAACTTTCAAAGGCCAACTGGGGATATCCTGGGGATCTCACAGGCATCGGCATCCAGGGTACTCCACCAGTTCCTGGATGCCATGTTACCACATGCCAATGAGCACATATACTTCCCCCGAACACAGGAGGAGTTGGCCAGCAATATGCGTCTCTTCCACTGTGTGGCAGAATACCCAGAGGTATGGGTGCAATAGACTGCACGCACATACACATCAAGTCACCACCCAGTGAGCAGGGTAGGCGATACATAAACCGCAAGGGATACCCCTCCATCAACTGCCAGGTCATGTGCAATGCCAGGAGCATTATCATGGATGTGTGTGCTGGCAGACTGGAAGCTATCACGACTCCCACATCTGGCATGCCTCACAGCTGTATCAGGTATTTGCCAGGGGGGACATCCCATATGGCCACCTGGTGGGGGATGCTGGCTATGCACTGGAACCATGGATTATGACTCCCATCAGAAATGCACACACACCCATACAAGAACACCATAATGAGGCACACGCACAAACCAGAATCATCATAGAGCATGTGTTTGGGATGCTGAAATCACGGTTCCATTGCTTGGACATATCTGGTGGAGCCTTGCAGTACTCTCCAGTCATGTGTGCCCACATCTTCATACTATGTGCCATGCTACACAATATGATCCTGCAGAAACAGCTGCAGCAGGGACAGAATGGTGAAGGCCTACACAGCCCACCACCATTGCCAAAAGCCCCACAGGCACAGAGGGACTCAGACCACCACCACCCTGAGCCAGCCCCAGTAGGCAGACAGAGGCATGCCCAGTATGCCCATGCCTTGGCAAAGAGGAAATGTATAGCACCCACACTGACAGTGTAGGCACCTATGGACTGACATCCTTCTTCACCTGCACACACAATAAATATGGATGGCACACACACAAGACCACCTGTAAATTGTCATGTATAGGCGGTCTACTGTGTGCATCCTACATAAGCAGCCTTCAACTATTGCACACAAAACTGCTATTGGCACAAGGTAAGTCAACACCTGAACAGTAAATTAAGCTATCATCATGTGCTGATACTGCATGTATACATTCATAGGTACATAGGTAGGTACTAGGCTAACTGCCCAAGGCCATTCATAAACCTAGCCAAAATGTGTCAGCTGTCACCACCCCATTGATTAACTAACTGTCCCTCTGTGGAGCAGAGCCAATTGCATGATCCCTGGGGTGTATCCACTGTTCCCCATCCACACTGCAAGGTTTCCCTGGAGTGTTAGTGAGGGGCTCCATATAATGTAATCAGGGATGTAGTCCCAAAGTATGGGGAATACCTGTGACAGGAATCTGTCACACCAGCATCTTCCAGTTATGGTTGTGGCAAGGTGTAGCTCATTACAGTGTGTGGCTCACTGTGACATGGATTCCCATAGGTGGAGCATATCCATTAAGCCTGACTTGGACATGGCTTTGTTGGCCAGAAAAGATCATCTCTGAGTAAACGAGATGCCACTGAGTAATGCAAGATTTCATTCAGTCTGGCAGCATAGGACACATGTCTGAGGCCAGTAATCCTCTTGGCGAAGTATGTTCGTAGACCTTCCAGCTGTTGGATGTGTCTTCTGAGGTACATCCCAAATGGGTTATCATACTCGATGATGGGATTGATGACTGATGAGTAAAGGGGCACAATAACCTCAGTATGTCTAGATGTGAACCCTTAAGTAATCAGATGGCCTACATAGAAGGATGTCCTAACTACTTTGGAGATATGATTGTCAAAGGAGAGATCACTATCTAATGTAGTCCCCACATACCCATTACCTCGTCTGTATTAAAGTGGCTCCCACTCATGTGTTAATATGTGGGTGTTTAGTTTTCCCAAAATGGAATGACCATGTAGTTTGTAGCCTTTAGCTTGAGGCCATGACTTTGACACCCCGTGTTGGTCTATGTGAGGCCCCTTGAAGGACGTCTGTGACAGCTGGACTGTCAATTATGACTCCCAATTTGCAGTAATCACCAGACACGGTCTGCTGTAGTGCACCTGTGTTTTCCTGTACCTCTGAGAAGTATATGGCAAACAGTAGAGTTCCCAGGACTGAGTCCTGTGGGACACCAGTTGTGACTAGTTAAGAGTTGGACCTGGAGGCTGCTAGGCTTACCATGTGGGTTCTGTGTGTAAGCCTGTTGGCAACCCAACCTGTGATGTATGGATGTATGTACTGGCTGGTGAGTTTATAAATAATACCTGAGTATGGAAAGGTGTCAAAATCCTTGGCAAGGTCCAGGTAGTATGTGGCGCCACCTTTGTGGAGTGGGATAACTTTTGCTGTTTGCCACTCTGTGGGTGTGTAGCCTGTAGAGAGGCTGGGTTTGAACAGTGTGTTTAGGTGAGGGGTTAGTTCATTTGGAGATCTTGTAAGACACAGCCTGGGACACTGTCCGGTCCCATTGAGGCTGTGTTTTTGGCTTTGCATAGGGCTGTTTTAACCTGTGTGTTGGTGATTGCTGGGGCCGTACATTCTTCTGGTATGGTTATGGGCCATTTAGGGGGTGAGAGGGGTGTGAAGTTTGCACTGAACCTGTCTGCCTAAATGTTGGCAATATCAGTCAGTTCAGTGTATTTTGTGCCAGTCTGCACCAACTCAGAGCAGATCTGAGAGTTCCCACTTAGGTTCTTGACATAGCTAAAGAATGCTTTGTGGTTATCTGTAGGGTCCTTGGAAATTTGTCTTTTGAAGCTAGCCTTGGATGATTTCATGAGGGATCATAGTTTCTTGCTGATACTGATCAGGGATGTCTGTCCTTCTAGGGATTTCACTCTTATCTCTACTTGTTTCCGCCTTCTATTGTAGAGCCTGTTTATGGCAGGGGTCCACCAGACCGGTTTCTTTTTCTTGGAGGAGTGAGTTTAGGTTTGACTTGGGATAGCATGATCCATGCATTCCTGCAGATGATCATAGACCTCCTTTGTATAGGTTTCAGCATCTTTGACAGCATTGTCCATTGGCATGGGAGCAGTGAACCTTTCCACCTCCGTCTTAAGCAACGTGAAGTCTGCTTTGGAAAAAAGTTTCACAGTGGTTTCATTGGTTGGGGCTGTGGGCAGAATGTGAATATCCTGAGTGATTAGTCTATAGTCTGATCTAACCAGAAAGGGGTTGACGTCAGGTGTGGAACACCGGTCACCCATGTTGGTAATGACCAGGTCCAATATGTTGTTCCCTCTGGTGGGGGTGTTAACCAGTTGATCCAGGGCATTTGAGTTTATAAATTCTAGGAAGCGCTGGGCAAGGGAGTTAGTACTTGAGTAGTTCTCCTAGTTAATGTTTGGGTAGTTGAAATCACCCAGTATTAGGATGTCTGCACATTTTCCAGTGTCCCCAGAAATGCAGAATGTGGGTCCTGGGTCATGGTGGGTGATCTGTAGCAAGCTACAATGTGGATTGCAGTTTTACCCATTGTCAGTTGCACTTGGATGATCTCTGATGCATCGTGCTGCGCCACTAACCTGGAGGTGTGAGTATCCTTGATGAATATGGATACACCCCCGCCTTTTGTGTTCCGGTCCGGGTTCTGTGTCCGAAAGGTGTGGTATGAGTTATAGCCTGGTAGTGCTGGGGTGCTCTCTGGAGCCTTAAACCAGGTTTCTGTTACTGCACAGATATCAATGTTCTCAATACTGAGGAGTGCCTCAAGTGTGTGCAGTTTGAGGTTTAGACTTCTGGCGTTGAGTAGCAATAGCCTCAGCTTCTGGTTACTTGTGCTATTTATGGTGGTGGGTTTGTCTTTTGAGCCTTGCCTAAATGTCCACCTTGCCTAATATCCACCTCTCTAGTATTGTTTGCAAGCAATGACAGCTGTGCATGTGCACATGTTCTGCAAATGTGTACTGACCCTTGTTACAGGGCTGTGCCAAATGGCTATGTGCACACCTACATAGAGTGTATATTGACAGTAGAGACACACTGGTTGAACGTTTAGATCTGTGTAGCCTAAACTCTCATTGCCAGACTAACAGCTGCTTGGAAATATGTTGACAGTAACAGGGTGCATATCATCTTTAACTCCAGTGTGACATCTGCAGTAGGAGTGTAAGCTGCAGGAAACTGCTGCCCATGTGTAATAGCTGCTTCATAGGTGATGGCGTATACTATCTGATTATATCCTGATCATGTCGATAGTGGCAGCAGAGTCTATTGATATTTGACTCTGTGTGGGGAGTGGGTGTCTGTGCCCAACAGAGCTCATGGTTCTGCTGGGTATGTGCGTATATACCCAGGCAAAGATACAGCCCTGTTAACCCTTGCATCATCTGTAATCAACTATCAGGATGTGATGTGGCCCTCGGAGGGGGATTGCTACTAATGGTAGTTACCCATATTCCTGTAATAGCTAGTGTTGCCACGTCCATAACACAAATATTTACATGTGAGCATCACTGTCTAAAACATCTTCATAAGCAGTAAGTAAACTAAATACAGTGCGTGGTACTTGTAGTACTGAATGCTCATACAGGCATGTCCACTAGCCAGCCACTGGTGTTTACTAATGTCAGCTTTGTGTATGTGGCAATCCTGGGGGAATGCAATCTCTATGCCATGTACTCTGTCAAACGCACTTAACACCACACCCCACACATTGTCTGGGATGCAGCTACAGGGGTGAGCATGGAGACAGTCCATTCTACACCCATGACTGGACTAGACAGTCAAGAGGTAAGGGTTAACACATGCACCTCATCACCACAACCAACATATACCCTTACCAGAACACAGTAAGGACACACACACATGCCACCAGATATCACACACATCCACAGAGGCCTCTAAGTATCTGGCCAAGCAAGAGGCCACCCAAGTTGGAATAGACAGACAACATAATACAAGGACTGTACGACATAGTTTGCATAATTGTGTCACACCTCAGAACATGTGGCTAGAAACATGACCAACAGTACTCATTTGTAAATGCAAACTCTAGCACTATGTTACACACCAAGCTATATGAGGCAGACATACTGTCAACTGCCTGTCCGCCATGATTAGCCACATACCCATACACTCAGACCACCTTGAGTGCACCTTTAGAACTATACACATGTCTCTGGCATATTCTATGTTGTTGTGCAAGACCTGTGATGGAGTAGCCTGGACTGCATGGAAACACATGTAGGAACTGACAGGTCTTGTAGCCCATGCAGGTATGTCTCAAGTCCTGAGTAGCATTCTGCCATTGGCCAGAATGATGCAGCAGTACAGGGACAAGGATTGTATTATACAATCATATAATATACTAGTGTAAAGAGTACCCAGCATCTCTCTGCCTGGGATAACATGGTTGACAGACCATGATGCTTTGCCAGACAGGGCCTGCACCTGTCACCCCTGAGAATCTGGATACTGGCAACAGCCCATGCTTCCCCTATAGTGCCCTCATCATGCCAGGTTCAAGCGAAAGTCCACTGGTGCAACAGGGACAGCCAAGAAATAAACTGTGGGTCTTGCTACTCAATGATACAAATCAGGTACTCAATATGGACTCACTTATGGCAATCTGAAACATGGAGAACATATCTGTGCAGTGATTGAGATATGGTTCAACACTTTGGAGAGCACCCCTGAATGACCATGTTATAACACATACCTCACTTCTTGGCCATCATCCTTTATTGGAACACATGGGCCACAGGTGTGTCCAACTTCCTGAAGGATATGTGCACCCCCATGCTAGTTGCACTTGCACAACGTAAGATGCATGCATTATGCTGAGCAACTACTTTTGTGCCAAAGTGTAATCCAAATTGCACCTTGTGACAGATCATCCACCATGCCTCAGAATTCCCAACTGTCATTGTGCTGTAATGGGGAATACCAGTTTTGAGACAGGAAACCATAATCATGGCCACTCAGCTATCCCATTATGAACTGGGAAGACTCATCATGTACCAACACATGTGCTCAATGCATGTTGGATTTCATCAACACCAATGACCTGGATCACCATAGTCACACCAACAGGGCTAACAGTCCACCAGTCAAAGGTTACTTGGTGTACCATTATACGTCATACCATATGTATGGATATGTGTTGGTGGTCTGAGGACATGGTGGTGTCTGAGGATTACATCCTAGAATGCAGCTTTTGACACTGTGACCTGCACCTGGCTCATCTGTGATGACTTATGTTGGAGTACTGGTCTGTACATGTGAGTAGCCATTATGAATATGGGGACATCACCACCTGGAGTGGTCCATACCAGTGTTATGGCCCACATGTCCTGTTCTGAGTTATATGGTGGTAGTGCTATTGTACACTACAGAGCCTTCAGCCAGGTGTTCTTCACTGCACAGATGTCAGTATTCCCCATCGTAGGTTCTACAGTGAGCAGCTGTGATTATGACAGTAACACATCTAGCACTGGTAAGCATAAGCATACAATGCAATTGTCTTTTATGTGTCAGGGTGTTATCCTGTGTTTAGGGCATTTGCCTTGGAATGGCACTATATGTGTAAATGTGACCGAGGTATTAACACCACTCCCTTGAATCATGGATGCATGTGATCTGTGACAAAGGCTTGTCTTCTGTCAATCATGTCATCCCAGAATGACAGACACTGGACAACCTTGTAATTACAGCAGGATATTGGCTCATTGTGTTGGTCAAGCAGTTGCCATTCCTAGCATGACATCACTGCAACACGCAACCCGGGATACCATCAGGTCCCATTGATGCTGTGTTTTTTGCTTTGTTTAGGGTGGTTCTCACTTGGACATCTGAGATGACAGGGAGATTACATTCCTAAAACCAGA